>NC_091182.1:2740907-2748407 GCF_040958095.1 Procambarus clarkii | reverse complement strand
TGTGGCTCCTCTTGTATGATATGTATGATAGATGGAATTACTAGTTCCAGTTTCTAGGCAGGCGAATGAGTACTCACAATAACCTTAATTAAGCGTCAAAACAAAAATGTGTATACTCTTTTTACTCTCCTGACCTTAGTTCTCGAGCTATGTATTTCATTTTGGTACCAACGTGTTCGCAATAACATTCTCTAGAAGAAAATCAGCAAAAACGGTCACCAAAAGTTATATGAATACCAGCACCCAATAAATACCTACGTAGATGACTCGCCGTGAGTGCCCAAGAGCAACAAAATGTTTTTACTCTTGGGATTGTTATCACTTCCACACTTGTCCTACAGCGTTAATTTTGGTATCAATGTACTCGCAATGAAAATTCCCAACACGGTGATATGAATATAAACGTAGAATAATGGTCGCTGCCCACCCGCAAGAGTGTGGGAAGTGGCGGAACTGTTACCCAGTATTGGTGACAAGACGACACATGGGCGATACAGTGCTTTGAAAGTTTATAATTATATCACTGTCCTGACATTATTATTGTATGTACGTCATTCATTTTTGTGCCAATGTTTTCGCAATAGAATGTTCTATGAGCCCGTAGGTAAAAAGAGCAACAAAGCGTAAGATAGAATAGCACCATATATAAAACAACGCTGGTACATATCAGTGAGCGTCAAACACACACGAAATGTGTGTATTTGATGGTGGTCAAACGATGTTTGATGTGTTTGATCAGGTGATGTCCTGATCCGCATAATTAAAGTATGAATTATGTTGAGAAAAAAATAAGAAAAAAGGGAAAAAAACAGGGGTGGGAGAAACATGACAGAAAAAGAGTAAAAATACAATTTGGTCAACAAAACAGCATTGTTTAAAATAAAAGATATGGATTGACATTTTGGTGGTTAGGTAGGTTACATTGAGTTAATTAGGTAGTACTTAGTGTTTATCTGTTATAGATAGGAGCTGCATGCCTGGTATGGGCCAATAGGCCTTCTGCAGTTACCTTTGTTTTTATGTTTTTGCCCTGTAACCTAAATGGTTAGAGAGGCACAAATATGGGCTTAGGGACTGAACCCCACACTACATTTAGCTAAGCTGGTTTCAATCTTGATGATATAGTTACAAAATTCTGTATAAGTCGTCACATTATTAATGGGTTCGAGATCAACCACAATTTCCTGAATGGATATAACAAAGGGGATATTAATAGGTTATTAAAATTGTCAACACACGATAGAACACGAAACAATGGGTATAAATTGGATAAGTTTAGATTTAGGAAAGACTTGGGTAAATACTGGGTCAGTAACAGGGTTGTTGATTTGTGGAATTTTTCTTAACTTATAAATTTATCTTTATTTATCTTAAACTGGTTGGGAGAGGTACAGTTTTTAACATAATTGGGAAGGTCATTCCACATTCGAGGTCCCTTGATTTGTAAAGCATTTCTAGTTTGACTAAGTCGTACTCTTGGAATATCAAATAGGTATTTGTTTCTGGTGTGGTGCTCATGGGATCTGTTACAACCTTCTAGGAAGCTTTTAGGGTCAGGATTGACATTACAGTGCAGCGTTTTATATATATAAAATACACATGAGAGTATGTGCAGGGACTTAATATCTAACATATTCAGAGATTTGAGTAAGGGGTCCATATATACTGCCCGGTTGCCTGAAATGCTATATGCCTACTATATTGGCTTTAGGTATTGTATGCACTAGCTCTATCTATAAATCCAACATTATGTTTGTAAATCAACTATGTATGTACTTTCCTGAATAAAATTGACTTTACTGTACACTTATGTGCTCTGTGGATTTGTTATCCTCTATCGTTTGGGAGAAAAAAAATGACTAATACGTTCGGCGAATGACTTTGACTTCAACTTCACTTTGACTTCGTTCATGTCATCGTATTTTCCGTAATATATAAAGGTTATGACAATGCAATTATATTATTGTGTGCAAATAAGTTGGAAATTTCATGTACCTAAAAATAGTAAAATAAAGAAAAAGAATAATTAATAATTGTTGTAGTAAATTGTCACACGTTCATCATACGCAAACGAACACACAGTTTGGAGCGTCAGTACAACAAGACCGCCGCCATTTTAAAACACGGCTTCGAATGTAAGTAATGTTTTTCTCGTACTAACACTGTATTATGCAATAGATTAGGTCTTGAATTCACAAATTTAGTTTGTTACATCTGACAGAGTATGTTAGACTGTGTAATGCTGGTCCATTGTTGACGTATTTGTGGGCTTGGTTGGTTTAAATGTGATGGCACCCCAATAAGGGCACCCCACAACTGCTGCATATTCTAGCTGTGGACTAGCAAAAGTGGTGAACAATTTCGTTAGTATTTCGCCATCCATGTATTTAAAAGCAATTCTGAAGTTGGAATGCATGGCATAGGCTCCTCACACAATGTTCTTTATGTGGTCCTCAGGTGATAGTTTTCTATTTAGAACCACCCCTAGATCTCTTTCTTTATCAGAATTCCTTAAAGATTACTCACATGGTTTTCCTAATGATAGATTGTGGGCTGTAAGGGACAGGTTTGATGTATGGATTAGTTGATAGAAGTTCCAGTCCACCTGTAGACAGGGATCTCACATCAGCTTGTATATTATACAAGGATAAGATTTGATAAATTCAGTTATTTGACTGAACACTGGCTCTGTTTAAATCAGAGATTTAAACATACATAGTCTAACCTAGCTCCTTTCTTTTTTACCTAGCTTTTACCTAGCCTAACCTAGCTTTTTTTTCCCAAGCTGGTCTATGGCCCCTGGGTTTTACGAACTTTTTTTCCCAAGCCGGTCTATGGCGTGTATGTTAAATAAACCAAATTTTTCACTTTTGACAATTGAGCACCTGCTACATCCAGATTCTAGGGAGGAAAGGAATATAATATAATATCTAATATATCTATCTGTGTGAAATAGATTAAATCCATTTATTTGATATTCAGCTAATAGTTCTGTATTTTCTACATTCATCCATGTTTTGGTAAGTGCAATAATATGTATTGTTTCATTGCAGATTAGAGATTCAAGATAGTTCTAGATTTCCGAAGTACTGAAACGCGCGCCATACAGGCTTGGTGGATCTAGGTGCAAGGTAAAATTATTTACATTTACTTTTGTATTTATATGCATATATGCATTTATATGCATTATTCTCTAGAATAATAGATCTCGTAATAATTTTGCAAAAATAGTGGCATTTACTATTTTAAAAAGCTCGGGTGCAGGTGGGGGGGGGGTTGTGTAAAAGCCTGGTTTGTGCCTCGGAGAGGCTATGGGATCCAGTAAGTTCAGTAGAACTTCGGTTTCAACCCTTTTACCCTGTTGTAGCTCAGTCGATTAAGGCAGTGTCTGGGATGCTCCCAGACGCAGGTTCGAATCCTCGTCACGGCCCTTGTGGATTTGTTCATTTGATGCATCACGTTATTGTGATCTGTGTGTGTAATTCTTCACTTGCTACAGCAACAGGAATGTGTGTGTATGTATTTGTGTTGTTGAATATGACCGAAAGTGTAAGATTAATGATTCTAACACAAATCGTCTGAATATTTGTTTTTCTTCACTGTCGAGAGTAGTTAAAAAAATTTACTCGAGTTTATTTTCACACTTTATTTATGGTCCTTAAGTCCCTCTCCTTAATGCTGCTGCTGTTTCTCGCATCTTTGCATCGCTTGTATGTTTGGGGGTTTGGCCTCTTGCTATATATTGATTCCATTTGTGTGTGTTTGGGTCTCAGGCCCTCTCGCAATTTCTGTTGAACAAACCCCTTTTCCTAGTTCTGCATCTCTCCTTTGGTACAAATTTTGTTGTGCTTTTATCATATATTTCACAAAACTTGACATACATTTCATTTACTTCATGTCCTATCAGCAAGTGTTTGTCAAATTCTTTAAGGAAAGTTTATCATCCTGATTGCAGATCTCTAGCGCTATTATGTCAACTTCTTGTGGATTCGCAATCATTATTTAATTTACCTTTAGGTGTTCTTTCACCAGCACAGCAACACTGTACCTCTCCCAACCAGTTTAAGATAAAAACTAAGTACTAACTAATTAACTCAATGTAACCTACCTTACCCCCAAAATGTCAACCCATGTCTTCTATTTTAAACAATGCTGTTTTGTTGACCAAATTGTATTTTTGTTTTTTTCTGCAATGTTTCCCCCCCCCCCCACTCTACCACCACATTGAGTTTAGTAGCTCTGTGCACGTCAGGTGCTGTTTAATATACAGACCTACTCCTCCATTTGACCTAGTTTCTCTATCACATCTATATCACTTTGTGCTTTAGCCCTGGTGGAGCTTGGTCCACCAGGCTGTTGTTTGGAGTGGCCCGCAGATCCACATACAGTCTGCATATGATATACAGTCTGTTGATCAATTAAACTACAGTAGTTAGTTTTTATCATCCGAATGCACCAATATGTGTTCATTCTTCCCAGATGAAGGAACTAGGTAATATTCATCATCTGAATGCACCATCTGATGCTTTAACACACTCATGATACACGAGAGGTTTAAAAAACTTTTAAAACTTTTTGACCTATGTATTTAAAAGCAATTCTAAAGTTAAAAAGTGTAGCATAGGCCCCTCGCAGAATGTTCTTAATATGATCCTCAGGTTATAGTTTTCTATCTAAAACCACCCCTAGATCTCTTTCTTGATCAGAATTCTTTATAGATCTCAGTGGCTCGATCATAGAAACTGCTCTAAATCCTTGTTGGCCTGGATTGTGGAGGTCATTGGTCTCTATAAAACTAGTAATCTGACTCCTGATCACTCTCAAATAATTTTATTATGTGGGATGTTAGTGCAACTGGTCTATAATTCTTTGCCAATGCTTGTGTTGTGTTGTGTTGTTTTGGTAGTGATGTGCAATGTGTTGTTTTGGTAGTGATTCGTCCAGTTCTGGTAGTAGTGCGGTTGTTGTGTAGTGTAGTACTTGTGTGCTTGTTAATGACTTGTATTCCAGTCTTGTGGGTATCTCCTTTCCCCTACGGGCCAACTGCTTTGTTCTTACCTAGCATTTTGCTTTGTTTGGGTATGAATGTTTGTGTGCCGTATATTTTGCAAAATTTGCCATATATCTCATTATTTACTCCTCTGCCTAGCAACAAGTCTGTCTAATTATACTCATTAACTGTTTTTCAAAGTTCCCCATAGTGTCCTTTATTGAAATCGAGTTCATGAACCGTTTCAATGTTCTTATTTTCTTCTAGATTATATCTTAAAGTATATTTAAATGTTATTGTTATTATTGTTATTAAATGTTATTGTGACATTGCATTGCAATTGAGCTATGTTGTTTACCATACCGTTCATTTCGTGAGTATAAGTATAGATGCCACACTTGTGACAGGTAAAACCATGCCTTTTTTGAAAAACAGCACCGTCTGTTGCACGTAAGAGCAACCCACACTATATTATGTTGCGATATTATTTCAATATTTCCGATTGTATTGATAATTTGAATTTTCATAGATTTCAATTTATTTTCATTTCGATTTAATAATTTTGTGTGACATTGCATTGAAATTGAGCTGTGTTGTTTACCATACTGTTCATTTCATGAGTATAGTTTATTTTTTTATTTTTTCATTTCATTTTTTTAGCTGTTCTTATTTTTCAGTGATGGGAATATCAGATCATTTGATGTTCCCAATTTTCTGATGGAAGCATCAGACCATTATAGAATGCATCGGATGAGGTAGTTTGGAATGGTGGGGAGGACGAGAGGGGGGTATGGTGGGGAAGACGAGGGGACAGAGGAGAGGGTAATGGTGGGGAGGACGAGGGGACTGGGGAGTTGGGGATGGTGGGGACAGGGGAATGCTGGGGAGGACAAAGGGACAGGTGAATGGGAGATGGTGGGGGAGGAAGAAGGACATGGGAGGGGAAAATGGTAAGGAGGACGATGGGACAGGGAAGTGGGAATAGTGGGGATGATGTGGGGACAGGGAAGTGGAAGGACGAGAGGACTGTGGAATGGGGAATAGCAAAGTGAATTATAATTATATATATTAATTAATTCTTATAAATTTCCAGAAGCCTGTATCAACACCCACACTAATGCAACTGAAAGAGATGTTGAGACAAGTATTGCTGATATGTTGAAGAACGCCCCAAACAAACTCGGTGGAAACAGATACAAGGTAAAGTTTGCCAATTTGCTGTAGTCTAATTCAATTTCTTTTTAGTAATCTTCGAGAACATTTATGCTATGAATAAGATAAAATAATGTAACTGATTTTGATTTATTTACTATTTATTATTTATTTACCGTTATTAGTATAATAGATCTCGTAATAATTTTGCAAAAATAATGGCATTTACTATTTTAAAAAGCTCGGGTGCAGGGGGGGGGGTTATGTAAAAGCCTGGTTTGTGCCTCGGAGAGGCTATGGGATCCAGTAAGATCGTCCTTCCTTTCCTCCCTAGAATCTGGATGTAGCAGGTGCTCAATTGTCAAAAGTGAAAAATTGGTTTTGTCTTCCGAATGCACCATTTCTGTAAATTTGCTAATAATCTTTTAAAAATAGTAAATGCCATTATTTTTGCAAAATTATTACGAGATCTATTATACTAATAACGGTTTGATAAAATACAGTAGACTGCCTACTGGTTTTACCTGTAATAAGGTTTGATACAGATGATTATGATTATGGTTTTGGCCTCCACCACCTCTCACCTAACTTGTTCCAACCATGTCTACCACGGTTTTGTCTTCCGAATGCACCATTTCTGTAAATTTGCTAATAATCTTTTAAAAATAGTAAATGCCATTATTTTTGCAAAATTATTACGAGATCTATTATACTAATAACGGTTTGATAAAATACAGTAGACTGCCTACTGGTTTTACCTGTAATAAGGTTTGATACAGATGATTATGATTATGGTTTTGGCCTCCACCACCCTCTCACCTAACTTGTTCCAACCATGTCTACCACGGTTTTGTCTTCCGAATGCACCATTTCTGTAAATTTGCTAATAATCTTTTAAAAATAGTAAATGCCATTATTTTTGCAAAATTATTACGAGATCTATTATACTAATAACGGTTTGATAAAATACAGTAGACTGCCTACTGGTTTTACCTGTAATAAGGTTTGATACAGATGATTATGATTATGGTTTTGGCCTCCACCACCCTCTCACCTAACTTGTTCCAACCATGTCTACCACGGTTTTGTCTTCCGAATGCACCATTTCTGTAAATTTGCTAATAATCTTTTAAAAATAGTAAATGCCATTATTTTTGCAAAATTATTACGAGATCTATTATACTAATAACGGTTTGATAAAATACAGTAGACTGCCTACTGGTTTTACCTGTAATAAGGTTTGATACAGATGATTATGATTATGGTTTTGGCCTCCACCACCCTCTCACCTAACTTGTTCCAACCATGTCTACCACGGTTTTGTCTTCCGAATGCACCATTTCTGTAAATTTGCTAAT
>NC_091182.1:2663613-2740407 GCF_040958095.1 Procambarus clarkii | reverse complement strand
AGTCGATTTCCATCAATACTACGTTGGCCCTGCATTTAATCGGCCTAGGAGCGTGCAATTGCTCCAGTAGCAGTCTGGAATTGCTTTGGTGGACAACCAGAAGGTTAAGTGCTCTAATATTTGTTATATCGTGAGATCTCTAGGTATATCATTTTACTGTGCACTGTCCATCGTTATGCTACGCTACCTCCCAAAACAATAAGTACGTCCATAAGGAATTAAATTTATTCCTTTTATGGCATAGTGAGGATATTATATAGTAGGTGTAACCAATTAGTATATATAGTTGAAATTTAAGCTTGTGTTGTAAGTGGTCGTGGACATCATGTTCCCACGCCTTGCTTGAACTCACGTGTTGCCGCAAGTAGCAGACGACGCCATTGCACCTCTACCTCTCCGTTCACTATTACAGCTAAGCAGCTGAAATCCTTTCTATTATTTCTTTAATTGAGAAAGTTATAGATCAGTCGAAGAGATTTAGTTTATTTGATTTGAGATATCTAACGTAATATGTTAGCCTCATAAAGTCAAATGAGAATAATTGCTTGATTCATCAACATATAATCTTTTTACCATTAATCAATTCATCTAATGTTTCTTAATAGTATTTAGTAGAATTACTAATTTTTATTCGAGGAAGAACCAGCCTCGATGAAGCGTACTGAGAGTAGATTACTTCTGGTATTAACCCCCAATTTTGTGAAGGACGGAAAGTATATTCTCAAACATTAATGTTATACAGCCCATTAACGTTTAAAGAATAATCTTTAATAGTTTCATATCCATAGGCACTGGTATTTCCGTCCTTATCGTTTAACTTTATCTGTTTCCCTTTTCAGTCAAAATAGGGTGGCCATTCGATTAATTTAAATAAATCTCTTAATTAAATATCAATCAATTAATAGAGAGTAAGCTTACTTCCCAACATGGAGGAAAAAATTAGAGGAAAAACAGTCCAAGATGGACCTTGTCATACAGAAATGCAAAGAGTCCGAAAAGATATTTATACCAACAGTAAAGGAAAACGGTAGGAGAAAGTATCTCTTATGTATGTCTATTAACCCATGGTTTAATAGACAGTGTCAGGAAGCAAAACTGAGAACAGGAAGCAGTGTAGGAAGTACAGAAGACAATGGACAGAGGACAACATGATCAGATGCAACAAAACTAGGAATGATTACATAAACACAAGAAGAGTGTTACGGCCCTCTCGGGTCGCAACTGAGTTCGTACTCTGATGTTATTAGTGGAAGTGGTATCCGGCCCCAAGCCAGTAGTGGCTTTCAAGGGATGAGATCCGTGACGCAAGTAACTTAAAGGGGAAGGGAAATAAAGTTAAGAACTTAAGATTATAATTGTTTCCATCACCAATAAATAATATAATAAAAGAGTACACAGGGGGAGGGGTATTAACACTGTACACAATCGTCTTCTCCTGAAGACGCTGGATCCAGGCTCTCAATGCTTTCGTGGCCTCACAACGAATCCTTTGAGAAGCTGAGTCTACCCCGGCCACAGGCCAGCCAAAACACAGTTCCACTGGGGGCACCGCCGTGGAGGCCGTCAACCACAAGTCCAGCAGGTCTGCTGGCAGGTTCCGGATCAGCAACGCTGGTCAGGCAACTCCACAGCGATACTAGGGTAGCGCCCTAGTCAGGAGCCTCGAGTGATACCACAAATCACTCTCTTGTCCTCAATACCCCAGTGGTTAATCGTCTCCAGCAGTCGGTCCCGGGTACGACAAGCCTTCACTGCCGCTTCACAGGCAGGGTAACACCACAGTGTTCCTCCGGGAGACGACTCACAGCTGCTGCAGCAAAGCACAAGGTATGGAGACGGCTGCCTTGGGTAGACTCCCTCAACTTCCATCACTGCAGTCCCAGGTCGACTCTGTAAGCAGACACGTCATCAATAACAGGGACACTAAAGCACCTCACTTACAGGCTCAGACACAAACGCCTGACGTTTCTACTCCATAGATGGCGTTGTTGTATGAGCACCACCTCACCAGGGGTCAGCAGCGGCGGTGTTGTGAGCTGCGCAGGACTGGAAACCGGCCCTTGTGGCCAATACACGTCGTCCTCACCAGGTGTCGTCGTCCGTTTGGAGGGGGTTTCGGGAGCTGACCCACAGATAGCGTGGTCGTCACTGCTCCGTGCTCGGACGCTGGATCTGGGTCCGTAACAAAGAGTATCAGAAAGAAATTATGAGAAAGATATTGCGATTAAAGCGAAAAAGGAACCTAAATTAATTACTACATAGCCATATAAGAAGAAAAATGTCGGTGAACGACCAAGAAAAAAGACTAAGGAAAAATGAGAGTTACTTTAGATTTTAGTCACTCAATCTCTTTCAAACTCACTCTGAAATCTCTCAACAGAGTGATTGAAGAGAGATTTGAACAGAAAGTGACAAGGGAATCTGCGTGGCACTGAATGCCAGTTTCCATGGAGTGTTCACAACCGAGCCTGAACAGCTCCCATTGTTAGAAGAGATTACCCTAGATGAAAGACTATCAAATATTGAGGTGACAGCAGAGGAGGTAATGAAACAGTTGACAACACTGGATGCAACTAAAGGCTGCAACAAGACAAAGTTTCACCGTGGATACTTAAAGAGGTAGTGCAGGCCCTGAGTGTGCCTCTGGCAATGATCTTTAATGAGTCACTTATGACGGGAGAATTGTCCAATTGCCCGAATAGGGCAAATGTCGTACGGATTTTCAAGAAAGGGGATAAGAAGGATGAACTTAACTACAGACCTGTATCACTGACAAGCATCCCCTGTAAAATATTTGAAAGAATAATTAGGCTAAGACTGATTGCACACCTAGAGAAAATTAGGTTTGTAAACAAACATCAACATGGGTTCGGCAAGGGGAAATCTTGCCTAACAAACCTTACGGAATTCTATGATAAAATAACGAGGATAAGGCAACACAGAGAACGTTGATCCGACTGCATATTTCTGGACTCAAAAAGCCTTTGATACAGTTCCGCACAAGAGACTGCTATTCAAACTTGAGAGGCAGGCGGGAGTTAGCGGAAAGGCCCTAGCACGGGTAATGTTACGGTGCCCTCTCCTATTTCTTCCATTTGCCTGCTTTAAGAGTCATATCAGCTTTCTCTACTGATTCTCTGAGATACAGGGAGTCTGTTGGTATATGTGGCGACCAGATCGGCGGCCAGATAAGGGAGAAATTTACATTATAAGTTGTAGGTAAGGGGAAAGTGGCGCCCTGATATAAATGAAAGAGTACCCCCTACCTGCAGATATGCCGTTTTGTAAAGGACGCTAGCCGATTGCGGATTGGTCGACTTAGGTCACGGGCGACCAATCAGAGCCCACCGTGACGTCACCGAGTGCCCCGGGCGGCGTCAACGTCAGAACTGGTCTGACTACGAAGGGGAGAGGACGTTTCTCGGTCAGCTCTGAAGGATTTGAGGCTCTACAAGCCTTACTCAGTGGATTAGAGCTAGCCATCGCAGCCCACCATCGTTATTGGAGACCCTGCGCTTCTGGGAAGCAAAAGAAGCCAAGTTCATCGAGCAGAGGAGTGCCAAACTGGAAAATTGGTCGGCGACGACGCTGGGTGGCGCCACTTGACGCTGAGGGTCTGGAGAGTGTGGCGAGCAGGTCTAGCTGTGACTGAGTCACGTTCACTAAGGACTTTGGAGGGACGACACCGTTCCTTGGGAGAGGAGCAACGCCTTGTGGAAGGGACGAGTGAGTGCATGCAGTGATGTGCTCAGTGCCCAATGGTGAACCAGGATTGGGATATCTGAAACTCTGTGATAGTTTGGCGATGACGCGAAGGCTTCACGACACCTGAGGACTTGTGGAATTTTCCTGGATCGTCAAGAAGCGACTCAGGAAGCGTGGGAACCTCACACCATCGAGGGACAGGCGTCGAGAGCCAGAATGTAAAGGTAGATCAATTTCCCTCCCATTACCCCTTGTTTGATTAGGCTAGATGGGCCATTATGTTCATATATGTGTGTTTGCATAATGTTGATACACCAGTAGTAGGATAGGCTGCAGGACAGCTTGTGTCCAGGTCTGTTGAAGAGGACAGTGTGTTTGGACGATGGGGCAATTGAGGAGGATGTTATGGTTTTGGTCAGACAAACAATCTTCGTCCACATCGTTTTATTCTCCGCCAGTAACAACAACAAAAACATTATCAGGTACATGAAATATTATTAACAAGATCATAATCAAAAGAGCATCTGCTCCAAACATGCTACCTCCAACATCTGTAGTACTCAATCCCAACATTCCTCCCCTTTTAAATAAACTATATTCCTACAGGTTAAGTCTATCAGGCGGTCGTATGACTCTTCCTGATTTTCTCAACTGGGAGTCCTGACCTGTTACTTCTGGGAAACATTCTTCTGAATTACTCCTTGTAGAGTCCATAGGGTTAACTGTATCCCATTACCCTCTACTGCCCCTTGCTCTGCCTTCCGGTCTCCTGCAGGTGCTGCTATCCCTTCATTATTAGGATGGATATCACTAGTTGCCCCACCCCCACCTGAAGGGTCTTCAAAATTCCCTGGGAACCTTGGCATGAGCTGATCGGCATGCCTTTTCCAATTAATGTTCCCAAAACTCTGCACTTGCACAGAGAAGTTCCTGCGGCCCAGGACCTCCCTAATTTTCCCTTCCACCCAGGGCTTTCCACTTCCAAAATTCCTTGCATATACTGCATCCCCCTCATTAAACAACAATTCCTCTCCCTGAGCCAACTGACTGGCTAAGCTAGTTACCGATTTCTCTTTATTGGGATCTGCCTTTACTGCTTCCATGTGCACTTTAAAGTGTCTATTAAACAGTAATTCAGAAAGAGATTTACCAGTAGTAGAATGAACAGTTTTCCTTTGATTATATAAAAATCTACAAAGCCTTGTATTAATAGTACCTTCCGTAAACCGCTTTAACCCTTCTTTCAAGGATCTCACTGCTCCTCTGCTAGACCTAAGAAGAAGGATTATAGGGGGCAGGTGTTACATGTTTAATACCATTTTTCCGAAAAAAATCCTCCATTTCCACAGAAACAAAATAAGGAGCATTGTCTGAGACAATTATGTCTGGCAATCCAAAATTACAAAATGTTTTCCTTAGTAATTCACAAGTTACAGATGATGTGGTGGAATTACACACATGCACATCCAAAAATTTGGTGTATGAATCCACCACCACTAGGTAATATTTATTATCCATAGGTCCCGCATAATCTACATGAAGTCTAGACCAGGGTTTTCCAGTTCATGGCCAAGAAAGTACTGGGGCCTGGGGTTTCTGATAATTCTTAAAGCAAATATGACAATTTTTTGTTACCTCAGCAATATCCTGGTCTATTTTTGGCCACCAAACCCAACTTCTAGCTTCTGCTTTCATAGCATTTATGCCATTATAGCCTACATGCAGCTGTTCCAAAATCTTACATCTCAGTTCCCCAGGCACCACCACTTTATTCCTATACAAGAGCACATCCTGGTGAATACTAAGGTCAGCCTTCACTGCAGCATACTCTGACAACAAATTATCATTCCATCCATATTTGACATTTTTCAACAACAGACTTAATTTAGGATCTCTACCAGTTGCCTTCCTAATAGTCTGGAATGAAATATCCTCAAAAGACATAGATTCCACCAGGTGAACATACTCCACTTGAATACTGGAATTTAATTCTTCTGTCACAGGCAATCTACTTAATGCATCAGCTACTACATTATCCTTGCCTGGCTTAAACTCTAAATCATACTCAAACTGAGAGAGTAGTAATGCCCATCTTTGAATTCTAGCATTGGCATTAACTGGAATCTGCTTACCTCTGCCAAACAATCCTAGCAGGGGTTTATGATCTGTTCTAGCAAGAAATTTCCTCCCCAGCAGAAAATACCTCAGTTTTTTTACAGCATATACCAATGCTAAGGCTTCTTTATCTAACTGAGAATAATTCTGTTCCACAGGAGATAACTTCTTGCTAGCAAAATATACTACTTTATCCTGACCATCTACTTCCTGTAATAATACACAACCCACTCCTACTGGGGAAGCATCTACCTCCAGTTTTAATGGGAGTCTACCTGTAAAATTAGTGAGCACTGGAGAATTGATCAATTCCTGCTTAATATTCATGAATGCATTTTCCTCTCTTGCTGCCCACTTAAATCTAGCCCCTTTTTTCAACAATTCATGCAAGGGTGCTAATTTTGTTGAAAAGTTCTTCACGAACTTACAAAAATATGTAACCATCCCAACAAAAGACTGTACTTCCCCAACTGATGTTGAGGCTGGGGCATCTATTATAGCAGCTACATTTTTGTGAGAAGGAGTAAAGCCCTTACCTGAAATATGGTACCCCAGATATTCAATGGACTTGGTCTTCAACGTTGTTTTTCCCTTATTAATCTTTACATTGTGCTTTTGCGAAAGATTCAAAATTTGTTCTAATCTAGCATCATGCACTTTCTCATTCTCCCCACATACAATAATGTCATCTAAAAAACTAGCCACACCTTCAATGTTAACTAACAACTGGGACATGAATCTCTGAAAAATTGCTGGAGACGAGGAGAGTCCAAAAGGAAGTCTTTTATACTTAAATAACCCCTTGTGGGTATTAATCACTAACAATTTCTGGCTCTCCTCCTCTACAGGAATTTGCAAGTAAGCATCTTTCAGGTCAATCTTAGAAAAAATTGCTCCCTTGCAGACCACTGACAACAACTCATCTATCTTAGGTAAAGGGTACTTCTCACAGTGTATGCGGTTGTTCAGTTCTTTGAAGTCTGCACAGATTCTCAAGGATTTCCGATCTGCCTTCAACACTGGTACAATTGGGGCTGCCCACTCACTATGTGTAATTGGCTCTAAGATGCCTTCTGCCACATGCTTTTCCAGGGCTGATTCTACCAATTGCTTGTAATGAAACGGCACTGTTCTTGCCTTGAAAAATTTAGGTGAAGCCCTACTTTTCAGGTGAATTTTTGCCACCATGCTATTAATTGGCTTATCTGCCTCCACTGAATATTTGTCTAACATTTGTTCGGCACTTTTAATTGTTTTAACTATCGACAATTCATCTAAGCCCGCCAAGAAAATTCCCACTTTTTCCATGAGATCCTTACCACATAGGCTAGGATTATGTGAATCCACTACATAAAAATCCTGGACAACTTCTTTTCCATTATAACCTACTTTTGCCGACACCTTGCCATAGACCTTATTCAGTACATTATCATAAGCACTTAAAGATTTTTTACCTGGTTTTACATTCAATTGCAAGGTATCTGCCCAATCTCTAAACAATGTTGACACTGCAGCACCAGTGTCCAGTTCCAAGGGAACTAACTTCCCATTAATTACAAAATTCACCACTTGTGACTTCACTGAACATACCTTTTCTTTCACCGAATATAGTCGGTTTTCCTCACCTGCAGCTTCTTCAGACTGGTTACCTTCCTCTACTGCCTTGACCACAGTACCACTACCTCTTCTTCCTGCATTCCCCTGGTCGTCTCCTCTCCCAGGCCTTGTTGTTCCTGTTCAGATATTCCCTACACACTCTCTGCAAGTGTCCCTCCTTGTTACAAAAGTTGCATATATATGCACGAAACTTGCACTTGCTACTTATGTGCTTGTATCCACAGTGTGTACATCTGGTCTGGCTCTGTACGACCATAATTTCCTGAGTAGAAGTCTAACTTCCAAAAGCCCTTTCCAGGTTCAATATCTTCTCGAGCACTGTCCATGAAGTCATCGATTGTAGATCCAAATTTTCTGCCACCAGGTTAGGGAAATAATTCTCCTTTTCCACTGCCATGAACAACTGGTCCCTAACCCTGCCGTCCAACTGTGCTCCGAAGTTGCAGTGGTTAGCCAAAGCCTTCAATTCCGCAAATAAATCCTGTACGGATTCCTGCTGCTGTTTCGTCTCTTCTGGAAATCCATCAAACTCCTGATGGTTTCACCACATACTGACGTTAAACAAAGCAATCAAGTCTACATAGGTCCTCGTGTGCGGTAGCTCAGGTGCACACAAATTTCCGAGAACACTATATGCTTCAGAACCCAGTGAAACTAAGAGTACCGCTTTCTTGGTGGCGTCCTCCTTAATCTCCCGGTACTGAAAGTTTGCTTCCAGCAGGCTGAGCCACAGGTCCAACGAGATCTTGGCAGTGTTTAACGGCTCGATTGACATGGTAGCCATGGCCACGGTGTAGCACACTCCACTGTTATATGCGAAGCGTCCACTCGTCCACACGACGTACCCTGCACTGTCTTGATCCTCACACCACGTCTCGTACCCAGGCTCTGTGCCAGCGATGTTTAATTCTCGTCGCCACTGTTATGGTTTTGGTCAGACAAACAATTTCGTCCACATCGTTTTATTCTCCGCCAGTAACAACAACAAAAACATTATCAGGTACATGAAATATTATTAACAAGATCATAAACAAAAGAGCATCTGCTCCAAACATGCTACCTCCAACATCTGTAGTACTCAATCCCAACAGAGGGTGAAAACTTGGACGAAGACGCCCTTCTGTGAGAGAGTGTGTGACTCCTTTCTAATCTGCCCAGTTGAAGGAGGTGTTGGAGGTCGTGAAAGAAGAGTTGCTGTCGATCTCCTGATTTATTATTTTCATTTTTTTCATTTACTGTATTGACTGATTGTATGTGTGATAATCTAATTTGTGTCAGTAAATTCACACATTTTATCATCGTGTTTAGGTGTGCCTCCAATATAATATTCTCTATGAGCATACACGAAGGTTATCATAGTGCCACCTAGGGAACATCACGTTTTCTATAGAAGCTCTTATCGTCTGGAGAGTGGTAAAACAGCACAGACTTATATAAAAGTGTACCCTAGGCCATCCGACCAGTATCGGAGCCGGAATGGTGGCAACATTGTGGTAACAAGCAACGTAGTGGCTGGAGAGAGTTAAAGCCACACAGACTTTTGTGGGAGAGTACCTTAGGCTGACAGTCCAGTGGCAGATCTACAGGAGTAGCAACACTCTGGCAACAAACAGTATAGAATACACCCACTGAACTGCATCGCTGGGGTGCAGATATACTAACCTAGCTGGCAACCATGTTAAAAGAAGATAGGGAAGGAAGCGGGAAAAGAATTCCTGCAACCTTTTTGTCTGGCAGGCAAGACTCAGGGGGCTGAGTATTCTGCCTTCTGAGCCCCTAGCAGCTGATTGCTAGTGGAGCCCCAGCCCACCCCCGTGACAAGAACTCGCGACCTCGCCAGGATGCATTAATCAAGACAGTGTTGCCAGTGAATTCAGTGATACTGTTACCCAACCAGCTAAGGGAATGAAACTGTGAAATTAGTACCTACTAACTTGTCTGTGCTGTCGTGTATGCTCGATAACATAGAGATGGAGGAGGATAAAGTAAAGAAATTTATGGATACGAGGAGAAAATTTTGAAGGAGTATACCAAAGCCCAGCACCAACAAGTGTCAGGCCACTTGGGGATCCGATTGAGGACGACTAAGGTGGCGGAGCGTAGGCTAGAAATAATGGCACAACTCACAGCTCGAGAAGTGACAACAGGGGAAGAGCCGTCCCAAGATGGGCCATCCCAAGGTGAACCGTCCCAACTAGAGCCATCCCAAGAGCTACCAGTGTGGGGAGGACTCACAGTGAACGTGGGAGCAGTGGAGGGTCGAGCAGTAGTAAGAGGAGCCTGCAACTGGAAGTAATGAAGATGCAACTGGAAGCCCAACTGCGACGAGAGGAGAGAGAAGCGCAAATGCAGCGAGTGGAGTACGAGCATGAAGCTCGGCTTCAGCGAGAGGAACGTGAAGCTCGGTTGCAGCGAGAGGAACGTGAAGCTCGGCTATAGCGAGAGGAACGTGAATCTCGGCTGCAGCGAGAGGAACGTGAAGCTCGGCTGCAGCGAGAGGAGCGTGAGCGTGAAGCTCGGCTGCGGCGAGAAGAAGGAGAGAGAGACAACTGCGACTAGAGGAGATAAAGGCAAAGAAAGAAGTCGAATTGCATCGCGTTGAGCGTGGGCTGCCATCACTACCTGCACAGTGGGATGACCTCAAGATAATGGAACGTGACTTACCTACGTTCGAACCTCAAGAAGCTGAGGCGTTCTTCGAACACTTCGAACGGATAGTGACTCTGAAGGAGTGGCCAGAAGATGATTGGGCTGCTCTGGTCCTGGGCAGGTTTACCGGTGAGGCCCGGGAAGCCTACAACATGCTGGACCTAGAGGAGTGTGCTAGTTACGACGCAATTAAGAATGCGGTGCTCCACTCGTTCCGGATGACTCCGGAGATGTACCGGAAGCTGTTCAGAGACTGTACGAGAGCGTCGGGAAAGTCTTACGCCGAGACCGCCAGGGATATGGAACGGAAATTCCTACTATGGTTGAAGGCAGAGGAAGCAGAGTCTGGATGAGATCAAACGACTGATAGTGATGGAGAATTTTATGTCAGTGCTCCATCCTGAGTTGAGCGTAAGGGTGAGAGAAACAGGTATTAAGGACCTGAAGGCTGCAGCGGACCGAGCCAACATGCTGGAGGAGGCACTACATCTCAGGATGGAGCGGCCGCCAAGACACTCGCCTTACCCCATGTCGGGAGGGAGCTTTAGGAGTTCAGGAGGAGCGAGGACGGTGGGGACTCTCCCAAGAGTAGTGTGCCCGATGAAGTAACCCGGTTCAAGAGCTCAAAGGATGCAGGGAGGAAGCCCCAAACTGTGAGCAGTGGACCTAGCTCGGGAGCGAGTGCTGCTGCCCGGGAACCGACAACGGGGAGTCCTAGGAGGACCCAGGAAATCTGTACCGTTGGTGCTACCAGGGTGACTGGTAGAGGGTCGCCCAGGAGAGGCGGTCGGTGTTACAACTGTGTGGGATGAGGACACTTTGCAAGGGAGTGCAGTCGCCCCAGGCACGGTGGGAACGTGGCTTTCGCGAGGATAGGAAGCGAAGAAGCCAACAATAACTCAGGTGATATGCCGGTGATGAGGGAGAAGAGGATTCACCCCTTTGTGTGTGAGGGGACGGTGAAGATAAGAGGAGCTGAGCCTGTTCCAGGAAGGATCCTGAGGGACACGGGATCCGACTTCACCATTGTTAGTGAATCCCTATTCCTCGAAGACTACAGAAGTTCCAGTACAGGGGAGGCCCTGATAAGGACGTTGGGGAGACAAATGAGGATGCCCCTTCATAAGGCGACTCCTAATTCAGACTCTCGTGGTAGGGGTCTGTGCTTTACTGCCCAGGATGGAAGCTCAGGTGATCCTAGGGAAAGACTTCTGTGGGGGATGTGTTCTCTCGAATTTGATTAAGGGTGAGGAGTGTATAGAGCCCTATCGACAGAGCAGCAGGACGGGCGCCAGCAGTGGCGAAACGGAAATTGCGAGAGTGGCATTTCCGGTATGCGCGGTGACGTCGGTACGAGACGTCAGGGAAGATGATGTGAGCGGATCCAGTCACGCCGAAGAGAACATGCTGGGTGATCTGGGGCTCGATCATTTGTTCTGAGAGGAGGCCAGAAGACAACCGACAGGTGAGGAAGGGTTGGATAGGAGTGTCCAAGTTACTCTCACCAGTCCTCTAGGTATTGACCGTACCCGTCTAGGTGAGCTGCAAAAGGAAGAGTTTCCCGAGTTGGTACGGGAGGCGGAAGGAGGTCTCGCCGGACCCGAGTCACTGACTCACTTCTTCGTGGAGAAGGGAGTGCTAATGAGGCAGTGGAGACTGGTAAGGGAATAAGTGGGTGATAGTATGCTGAGAGTGAGGCATCAGGTGGTGGTGTCGGCGCGGTACAGAAACGCGGTACTAAAGCTTGCACACTCAGTGGATCCCGCGGGTCACTTAGGAGTAACCAAGACCTTAAGCAGGCTTTGGGAACATTTTTATTAGCTGGGCATGGACGCGGATGTAAGACGAATTTGCAAGACGTGTTTACCGTGCAAGAGGGCGGGGCAGGACGTCCCAGCCATCCCGAAAGTGCCTTTAGTTCCAGTTCCTGTGTTTGGCCAGGCGTTTGAACGCCTAATAATCGACGTTGTGGGACCCTTGCCTAGGACAAGAAAGGGAAATAATTACTTATTGACCATCATGTGTGCTTCAACGAGATTTCCAGAGGCGATCCCAGTGCGGAAGGTGACATCGAGATGCGTCATGGGACACCTTCAGCGGTTACTTGCTTGGGTAGGTGAGCCCAAGGAGATCCAGTCCGACTGTGGAAGGGTGTTCCAGACGAGGTGGTTTAGGCAGGCTATTGCGAGCTGAGGAAGAGCCCAACTACGATCGTCATCTTATATACCGCAATCGCAGGGAGCGATTGAGAGGTTTCACTCCACTCTGAAGACCATCTTGAGAGTGAATTTTGCAGAACAGGGAGCAGAATGGGATGAGGCTGTATATCCAGCCCTGTTTGCAATCAAAGATGCTATAGTTGAGTTTCGGGGATTCTCTCCATTCCAACTGGTGTTTGGGCACGAAGTAAGGAGCCCGTTATTGATGCTGAAGGAGCAGTTGACGGTGGAGAAGACGTTAGGGACAGTGGAAGAGTATGTGCAGAGATTCCATGAACGATTGGAAACGCAAAGGAATTGGCTGCTGAACGCCTGATGACAGAGCAAGAGAAGATGTCGATCTGGTACGACAAGAAAGCTGTCTCAAGGGAGTTCGAGGCAGGAGCCAGAGTGATGATGTTGCTACCTGGGAGAGGTAGAGTGACGGAATCACGCTTTGGTGGTCCATACTCGGTTATTCGGCGTGTGGGTCCTGTAAGTTATGAGATCAGCAGGTCGAATCGCCCCCGCAAGACACAGGTATGTCATATCAACCGTTTGAAGCCATACTTCCCAGAGGAGCAAGAGAGTGCGAGAGTGACGGTGTGAAACACAGTCGCAAGAAGGGAAATTGGTTCTGTGTATGGAGATGAGCCAAGTGTTGCCAGCAGAGGAAGGAAAGTGGGCCTGTGCCGATGGTACGCGCCTGTCAAATACGGAAAGTTTGATACATCTAGAAGAGAGGCTGCTTCATCTGGATAAAGGGAAAAGGAGAGATCTAGTGACCCTGTTAAGAAGGAACAAGTCACTCTTTACAGATGTGCCCCGACGGCACATGAGTGTGGTGCACGAGGTAGATGTGTGCGGAGGAAAGCCAATGAAGCAGATTGCAATCAAAGATGCTATAGTTGAGTCTCGGGGATTCTCTCCATTCCAACTGGTGTTTGGGCACGAAGTAAGGAGCCCGTTATTGATGCTGAAGGAGCAGTTGACGGTGGAGAAGACGTTAGGGACAGTGGAAGAGTATGTGCAGAGATTCCATGAACGATTGGAAACGCAAAGGAATTGGCTGCTGAACGCCTGAAGACAGAGCAAGAGAAGATGTCGATCTGGTACGACAAGAAGGCTGTCTCAAGGGAGTTCGAGGCAGGAGCCAGAGTGATGATGTTGCTACCTGGGAGAGGTAGAGTGACGGAATCACGCTTTGGTGGTCCATACTCGGTTATTCGGCGTGTGGGTCCTGTAAGTTATGAGATCAGCAGGTCGAATCGCCCCCGCAAGACACAGGTATGTCATATCAACCGTTTGAAGCCATACTTCCCAGAGGAGCAAGAGAGTGCGAGAGTGACGGTGTGAAACACAGTCGCAAGAAGGGAAATTGGTTCTGTGTATGGAGATGAGCCAAGTGTTGCCAGCAGAGGAAGGAAAGTGGGCCTGTGCCGATGGTACGCGCCTGTCAAATACGGAAAGTTTGATACATCTAGAAGAGAGGCTGCTTCATCTGGATAAAGGGAAAAGGAGAGATCTAGTGACCCTGTTAAGAAGGAACAAGTCACTCTTTACAGATGTGCCCCGACGGCACATGAGTGTGGTGCACGAGGTAGATGTGTGCGGAGGAAAGCCAATGAAGCAGATTGCAATCAAAGATGCTATAGTTGAGTCTCGGGGATTCTCTCCATTCCAACTGGTGTTTGGGCACGAAGTAAGGAGCCCGTTATTGATGCTGAAGGAGCAGTTGACGGTGGAGAAGACGTTAGGGACAGTGGAAGAGTATGTGCAGAGATTCCGTGAACGATTGGAAACGCAAAGGAATTGGCTGCTGAACGCCTGAAGACAGAGCAAGAGAAGATGTCGATCTGGTACGACAAGAAGGCTGTCTCAAGGGAGTTCGAGGCAGGAGCCAGAGTGATGATGTTGCTACCTGGGAGAGGTAGAGTGACGGAATCACGCTTTGGTGGTCCATACTCGGTTATTCGGCGTGTGGGTCCTGTAAGTTATGAGATCAGCAGGTCGAATCGCCCCCGCAAGACACAGGTATGTCATATCAACCGTTTGAAGCCATACTTCCCAGAGGAGCAAGAGAGTGCGAGAGTGACGGTGTGAAACACAGTCGCAAGAAGGGAAATTGGTTCTGTGTATGGAGATGAGCCAAGTGTTGCCAGCAGAGGAAGGAAAGTGGGCCTGTGCCGATGGTACGCGCCTGTCAAATACGGAAAGTTTGATACATCTAGAAGAGAGGCTGCTTCATCTGGATAAAGGGAAAATGAGAGATCTAGTGACCCTGTTAAGAAGGAACAAGTCACTCTTTACAGATGTGCCCCGACGGCACATGAGTGTGGTGCACGAGGTAGATGTGTGCGGAGGAAAGCCAATGAAGCAGATTGCTTATCGGGTGAGTCCTGAGAAGAGGAAGATTATGCGACAAGAGGTGGAATATCTGCTAGCGAATGATCTCGCTGAGCCCAGCAACAGTGAGTGGAGCTCGCCCTGTGTGCTAGTCAAGAAGAGTGACGGATCATATCGTTTTTGCACCGACTATTGCAAAGTGAATTCCATAACCGTGTCGGATTCTCACCCGATGCCCCAAATAAGTGATTGCATCGACCAAGTGGGAAACGCAAGGTTTGTCACCAAGGTCGATCTGCTGAAAGGATATTATCAAATCCCTTTGTCTCCGAGTGCGAGAAAGATGTCAGCGTTCGCTACTCCAGACGGATTGTACCAGTACAAAGTGCTTCCGTTTGGTATGAAGAACAGCGGAAGTTGTTTTCAGAGGATGATCAACGAAGTGCTAAGACGGATGGAAGGCTGTGCCGTGTACATAGACGATATAGTGGTGTACGCCGATAGCTGGAAACAATACATAAATCGACTGACGGAGTAGTTCCAACGGTTGGAAGAAGCGAACCTCAAGGATCGGTGCTGGGACCAATTCTATTTTTAATATACATTAATGACATGTTTACAGGAGTAGAATCCTACATGTTGATGTTCGCGGATGACCCAAAGTTGATGACAAGAGTTGTGACAGATGAGGATTGTAGGATCCTCCAAGAGGACTTGAACAGGTAGCAGAGATAGTCAGAGAAATGGCAATTGGAGTTCAATACGAGCAAATGTAAAGTTATGAAAATGGGATAAGGTGATAGGAGACCAAAAGGGACAGTATACATTGAAGGAGAACTGCCTACCTGTGACAAGTCGAGAAAGAGTCCAGGGTGTGGACGTAACACCTAATCTAACTCCTGAGGTACATATAAATAGGATATCGACAGCAGTGTACTCTACTCTGGCAAAAGAAAGAACATCATTCAGAAACCTAATTAAGGAGGCATTTAGGGCGCTTTACACTGCCGACGTGAAGTCAGTCTTAGAGTATGTCGCCATCATGGAGTACCAACCAGAAGAAACACATAAGGAAACGGGAAAAGGTTCAGAAGTTTGCAACGAGACTCATTCCTGCATTACGAGGGATGGGGTATGAAGAGCGCCTGAAGGAACTGAGCCTTACGACACTAGAAAAAAGAAGGACGCGGGATATGATATTAATAAATAAAATTCTGAAGGGAATTGACAGAGTAGAAATAGACGAAATGTCCACAGAAAATAGTAATAGAACGAGGGGGGACATGGGTGGAAGATAGAAACTCAGATAAGTCACAGAGATGTTAGGAAGTTTTCTTTTAGTGTGAGAGTAGTGGAAAAATGGAATGATCTTAAGGAGCATTTTGTGGAAGCAAATTCTATTCATAATTTTAAAACTAGATATGACAGGGAAATAGGACCGGAGTCATTGCTGTAGGAAACGGGCTCGAAAGGCGGGATTCAAGAGTCAATGCTCGATCCTGCAGGCACAAATACGTGAGTACAAATAGATAAGTTCATAAACAAGGCGGTGGAAAGAGGTGGCCAGACACCAGATACAGAATATGAGATGAAGTACTTCCAGAAACGCACAGAGAGAAAGATATAGTTAATATCACACCAAAACTGTCTCCTGAAGCCCACATAAAAAGAATTACATCTGCGGCACATGCGTGGCTGGCTAACATCAGAAGAACCTTCAGGAACCTGTGTAAGGAATCATTCAGAATCATGTATACGGCATATGTAAGACTGGAGTATACGGCCCCAGCATAGAGCCTTGTCAAGCACAAGACGAAGCTTGAAAAAGTTAAGTGGTATGCCACTAGACTAGTCCCAAAACTAAGAGGCATTAGTTACGAGGAAAGGCTGCGTAAAATGCACCTCACGACACTGGAAGACAGAAGAGTATGGGAAGACATGATCACTACCTACAAAATTCTGCGAGGAATTGGCAGGGTAGTTAAGGATAAAAGTTTTAAAACGGGTGGTACTCGAACAAGGGGACACAGGTGGAGATCGAATACCCAAATGAGCCACAGGGACGTTAGAAAGAACTATTTCAGTGTCAGAGTAGTTAACAGGTGGAATGCATTAGACAGTGATGTGGTGGAGGCTGACTCTATACACAGTTTCAAATGTAGATATGATAGAGCCCAGTAGGCTTAGGAATCTGTACACCAGTTGATTGACAGTTTAAGAGGCGGGACCAAAGTGCCAGAGTTCAACCCCCACAAGTACAACAAGGTGTACACATACACACACACACACACCACTCCCGTTGCCAACAACAGGACACGTAGCGTCGCTACCACTCCCGCTGTCAACAACGGGACTACCACTCCCGCTGTCAACAACGGGACTACCCACTCCCGCTGTCAACAACGGGACTACCCACTCCCGTTGTCCGAGGTAGGCCTAGTCTCATTTTGCGCCGTTCTTCATTATCTGGAGGAGGGCGTCTTCGCACCTCTCGATGTTTGCCGCATCATACCCATAGATCTCTGCTCTCCCTTCACACCAATTGAGCGAGATAAATACGTTGAATTTGACCTCAAGCTCTTATATTCTTTTTCCTTTAAGGCCAATAATTGCACCCTAAAACTTTCTGGGGCAGGTTATCCACGACCTAATCGTTTGGTTTTAGCCTTTGTTTGTCCTTGTTGTTTGTTGTTGTTGTTGACTTGGGTGTTGATGTTGTTGTTGACTTGGATGTTGATGTTGTTGACTTGGGTGTTGATGTTGTTGCTGTTGTTGACTTGGGTGTTGGATGTTGTTGACTTGGGTGTTGATGTTGTTGTTGTTGATGTTGTTGTTGTTGCTCCTGTTGATGTTGTTGTTGTGGGGTGTTGTTGTTGTTGATGTTGTTGTTGTTGCTCCTGTTGATGTTGTTGTTGTGGTGTTGTTGTTGTTGTTGTGGGTATTGTACCGGTGTGTTTTTGGGTTTAATGGTATGTGAGGGTGTGTGATCAGGCTTTGTGGGAGAGAGATTTAGCTCCGTGGAAGTAGTACTCCCTACTAGAGTGGGCGTAGAGTGTATGCCTGACCCACTGTTAAGGCAGAGATAGAGAAGGACGAAGACGAAAATCACTGCTATTTTCCAGCTGAACCATCCTTCGGAGGCTGGGTCTTGGGCTCCTCTCCCACCTGCAGCAGGAAGGCCTTGAGGCCTTCCACCTGCATGCGTGTGTGTTATTGCCTCCGGTGTGTGCCCACTAGAGGCAGGTGGGTCAGGAGGGAGTCTAGCCGTTGATCCTGTAGGAGTGAGGGGTCACAAGTGGGCAGAGGTGGAAGCAGGTTGAGATCGACAGCCACCTGTCGCGCCTGGCCTCCTACTCCACTGTTGTCCTCTTGGTAGTCCTTCACCTACTGCCGCAGCTGGAGCAGTTGGTTCCTGCTCTAAGATTCCCCCGCCATTTGCCACTGGGCATATCTTCCCGTCATCCCCACCACTAACACCACAACAATAATAATCTTACTCATCTTTCCTCTGGAAATATCTATTGGGCAGAGGAAAACTATCAGGAAAAGCACCAAGCAACACGACTAAGGTCTATAAAAGATGGTTTAATCTGTGTAAAGAATCATGGGCTAGATGACTATCAGAGATGGAGATAATATAGTTAGCTTGGAAGTGTTGAGGTTTGGCCCGGGTGGCGGGACCCGTCCAGGATCACCACCAAAAGGCAGGGTCCAACAACTGGATAATGTCACACCAATACCTTCATTGTATTGAAGTTCAATAGTTCATTGTTGTAGTAATCGTTCTTGTAGTGTTCATTGTTGTAATGCTCGTTGTTGTAGTGTTCATTGTTGTAATGCTCGTTGTTGTAGTGTTCGTTGTTGTAGTGTTCGTTGTTGAAGTGTTCGTTGTTCTTTTGTTCGTTGTTGTAGTGTTCAATGTTGTATTGTTCGTTGTTGTAGTGTTAATTATTGTAGTGTTCGTCGTAGTGGTGTTCGTGTTGTAATGGTCGTTTTTGTGATTTTCGTTGTTGTAATGTTCGTTGTTGAGGTGTTCGTTGTTGTAAAGTTCGTTGTTGTGGAGTTCGTTGTTGTGGTGTTCGTTTTTGTATTGTTCGTTGTTGTGGTGTTCGTTGTTGTAAAGTTCGTTGTTGTGGTGTTTGTTGTAAGGTTTTCGTAGTTGTAGTGTTCGTTGTTGTAGTGTTCGTTGTTCTGATTTCATTGTTGTGGTGTTATTATTGTGGTGTTCGTTGTTGAGATGTTCGTTGTTGTGATGTTCGTTGTTGTGATGTTCGTTCTTGTGGTGTTTGTTGTTGTAGTGTTCGTTGTTGAGGTGTTCGTTGTTGTGGTGCTCGTTGTGGTAGTGTTCATTGTTGTAGTGTTCGTAGTAGAGATGTTCGTTGTTGAGACGTTCGATGTTGAAATGTTCGTTGTTGTAAAGTTCGTTGTTGTGGTGTTTGTTGTTGTGATGTTCATAGATGTAGAGTTCGTTGTTGAGATGTTCGTGTTGTGGTGTTCGTTGTTGTGATGTTCGTGTTGTGGTGTTCGTTGTTTATAGTGTTCGTTGTTGAGAGGTTCGTTCTTGAGATGTTCGTTGTTGTAGCGTTCGTTGTTGAAGTGTTCGTTGTTCTGATTTTCGTTGTTGTAGTGTTTATATTTGTGGTGTTCGTTGTTTCTGGTGTTCGTTGTTCTAATGTTCGTTGTTGTAGTGTTTATTATTGTTGTGCTCGTTGTTGTGGTGTTCGTTGTTTTAGTGATCATTGTTGTAGTGTTCGTAGTTGAGATGTTCATTGTTGAGATGTTCGTTCTTGTAGTGTTCGTTGTTTTAGTGTTCGTTGTTGTAGTGTTCGTTGTTGTGGTGTTCGTTGTGGTAGTGTTCGTTGTTGTAGTGTTCGTTGTTGTAGTGATCGTTGTTTTGGTGTTCGTTGTTGTAGTGTTCGTTGTTGTAGTGTACGTTATTGTAGTGTTCGTTGTTGCAGTGTCGTTGTTATAGTGTTCGTTGTTGAGATGTTCGTTGTTGTAGTGTTCGTTGCTGAGATGGTCGTTGTTGATAGGTTCGTTGTTGAGATGTTCGTTGTTGTGGTGGTCGTTGTCGTAAAGTTCGTTGTTGTGATGTTCATTGTTGTATTGTTCGTTGTTGAGATATTCGTTGTTGAGATGTTCGTTGTTGAGATGTTCGTTGTTGTGGTGTTCGTTGATGTGGTGTTCGTTGTTGTAGTGTTCGTTGTTGTAGTGTTCGTTGTTGTAGAGTTCGTTCTTATAACGTTCGTTGTTGTAGTGTTCGTTGTTCTAATGTTCGTTGTTGTGGTGTTCGTTTTTGTAGCGTTCGTTGTTGTAGTGTTTGTTGTTGTAGTGTTCGTTGTTGTAATGTTAGTTGTTGTAGTGTTCATTGTTGTAATTTTCGTTGTTGTGGTGTCGTTGTTGTAGTGTTGTTGTTGTGGTGTTCGTTGTTGTGGTGTTCGTTGTTGTAGTGTTCGTTGTTGTGGTGTTCGTTGTTGTGGTGTTCGTTGTTGTAGTGTTCGTTGTTGAAGTGTTCGTTGTTGTTTTGTTCGTTGTTGTAGTGTTCAATGTTGTATTGTTCGTTGTAGTAGTGTTAATTATTGTAGTGTTCGTTGTAGTGGTGTTCGTTGTAGTGGTGTTCGTTGTTGTAATGGTCGTTTTTGTGATTTTCGTTGTTGTAATGTTCGTTGTTGAGGTGTTCGTTGCTGTAAAGTCGTTGTTGTGGAATTCGTTGTTGTGGTGTTGGTTGTTGTATTGTTCGTTGTTGTGGTGTTCGTTTGTTGTAAAGTTCGTTGTTGTGGTGTTTGTTGTTAAGGTTTCGTAGTTGTAGTGTTCGTTGTTCTGATTTTCGTTGTTGTAGTGCTCATTATTGTGGTGTTCGTTGTTGAGATGTTCGTTGTGAGATGTTCGTTGTTGTGGTGCTCGTTGTTGTAGTGTTCATTGTTTTAGTGTTCGTAGTTGAGATGTTCGTTGTTGAGATGTTCGTTGTTGTGGTGTTCGTTGGTGTAGTGCTCGTTGTTGAGAGGTTCGTTGCTGAGATGTTCGTTGTTGAGATGTTCGTTGTTGTAAAGTTCGTTGTTGTGGTGTTTGTTGTTGAGATGTTCGTAGTTGTAGAGTTCGGTGTTGAGATGTTCGTTGTTGTAGTGTTCGTTGTTGTGATGTTCGTTGTTGTGGTGTTCGTTGTTTATAGTGCTCGTTGTTGAGAGGTTCGTTGCTGAGATGTTCGTTGTTGAGATGTTCGTTGTTGTAAAGTTCGTTGTTGTGGTGTTTGTTGTTAAGATGTTCGTAGTTTTAGTGTTCGTTGTTGTAGTGTTCGTTGTTGAAGTGTTCGTTGTTCTGATTTTCGTTGTTGTAGTGTTCATTATTGTGGTGTTCGTTGCTGTGGTGTTCGTTGTACTAGTGTTCGTTGTTGTAGTGTTCATTGTTGAGATGTTCGTTGTTGTAGTGTTCGTTGTTTTAGGGTTCGTTGTTGTAGTGTTCGTTGTTGTGGTGTTCGTTGTGGTAGTGATCGTTGTTGTAGTGTTCGTTGTTGCAGTGTTCGTTGTTTTGGTGTTTGTTGTTGTAGTGTTCGTTGTTGTAGTGTTCGTTGTTGTAGTGTTCGTTGTTGTAGTGTTCGTTGTTGAGATGTTCATTGTTGAGATGTTCGTTGTTGTAGTGTCGTTGTTGAGATGTTCGTTGTTCAGAGGTTCGTTGCTGAGATGTTCGTTGTTGTGGTGGTCGTTGTTGTAATGTTCGTTGTTGTGATGTTCGTTGTTGTAGTGTTCGTTGTTGAGATATTCATTGTTGAGATGTTCGTTGTTGAGATGTTTGTTGTTGTGGTGTTCGTTGATGTGGTGTTCGTTGTTGTAGTGTTCGTTGTTGTAGTGTTCGTTGTTGTAGTGTTCGTTGTTGTAGTGTTCATTGTTGTAAAGTTCGTTGTTGTAGTGTTCGTTGTAGTAGAGTTCGTTGTTGTAGTGTTCGTTGTTGTAATGTTCCTTGTTGTACTGTTCGTTGTTGTAGTGTTCGTTGTTGTAGTGTTCATTGTTGTAATGTTCGTCGTTGTAAATTTCGTTGTTGTGGTGTTTGTTGTTAAGGTTTTCGTAGTTGTAGTGTTCGTTGTTGTAGTGTTCGTTGTTCTGATTTTCGTTGTTGTAGTGTTCATTATTGTGGTGTTCGTTTTTTGAGATGTTCGTTGTTGTGATGTTCGTTGTTGTGATGTTCGTTCTTGTGGTGTTCGTTGTTGTAGTGTTCGTTGTTGAGATGTTCGTTGTTGTGGTGCTCGTTGTTGTAGTGTTCATTGTTGTAGTGTTCGTAGTTGAGATGTTTGTTGTTGAAACGTTCGATGTTGAGATGTTCGTTGTTGAGATGTTCGTTGTTGTCATGTTCGTTGTTGTCATGTTCGTTTTTGTGGTGTTTTTTAGTTGTAGTGTTCGTTGTTGAGATGTTCGTTGTTGTGGTGCTCGTGTGGTAGAAGAAGAGGAAGATTATGCGACAAGAGGTGGAATATCTGCTAGCGAATGATCTCGCTGAGCCCAGCAACAGTGAGTGGAGCTCGCCCTGTGTGCTAGTCAAGAAGAGTGACGGATCATATCGTTTTTGCACCGACTATTGCAAAGTGAATTCCATAACCGTGTCGGATTCTCACCCGATGCCCCAAATAAGTGATTGCATCGACCAAGTGGGAAACGCAAGGTTTGTCACCAAGGTCGATCTGCTGAAAGGATATTATCAAATCCCTTTGTCTCCGAGTGCGAGAAAGATGTCAGCGTTCGCTACTCCAGACGGATTGTACCAGTACAAAGTGCTTCCGTTTGGTATGAAGAACAGCGGAAGTTGTTTTCAGAGGATGATCAACGAAGTGCTAAGACGGATGGAAGGCTGTGCCGTGTACATAGACGATATAGTGGTGTACGCCGATAGCTGGAAACAATACATAAATCGACTGACGGAGTAGTTCCAACGGTTGGAAGAAGCGAACCTCAAGGATCGGTGCTGGGACCAATTCTATTTTTAATATACATTAATGACATGTTTACAGGAGTAGAATCCTACATGTTGATGTTCGCGGATGACCAAAGTTGATGACAAGAGTTGTGACAGATGAGGATTGTAGGATCCTCCAAGAGGACTTGAACAGGTAGCAGAGATAGTCAGAGAAATGGCAATTGGAGTTCAGTACGAGCAAATGTAAAGTTATGAAAATGGGATAAGGTTGATAGGAGACCCAAAAGGGACAGTATACATTGAAGGAGAACTGCCTACCTGTGACAAGTCGAGAAAGAGTCCAGGGTGTGGACGTAACACCTAATCTAACTCCTGAGGTACATATAAATAGGATATCGACAGCAGTGTACTCTACTCTGGCAAAGAAAGAACATCATTCAGAAACCTAATTAAGGAGGCATTTAGGGCGCTTTACACTGCCGACGTGAAGTCAGTCTTAGAGTATGTCGCCATCATGGAGTACCAACCAGAAGAAACACATAAGGAAACGGAAAAGGTTCAGAAGTTTGCAACGAGACTCATTCCTGCATTACGAGGGATGGGGTATGAAGAGCGCCTGAAGGAAATGAGCCTTACGACACTAGAAAAAAGAAGGACGCGGGATATGATATTAATAAATAAAATTCTGAAGGGAATTGACAGAGTAGAAATAGACGAAATGTCCACAGAAAATAGTAATAGAACGAGGGGGGACATGGGTGGAAGATAGAAACTCAGATAAGTCACAGAGATGTTAGGAAGTTTTCTTTTAGTGTGAGAGTAGTGGAAAAATGGAATGATCTTAAGGAGCATTTTTGTGGAAGCAATTCTATTCATAATTTTAAAACTAGATATGACAGGGAAATAGGACCGGAGTCATTGCTGTAGGAAACCGGGCTCGAAAGGCGGGATTCAAGAGTCAATGCTCGATCCTGCAGGCACAAATACGTGAGTACAAATAGATAAGTTCATAAACAAGGCGGTGGAAAGAGGTGGCCAGACACCAGATACAGAATATGAGATGAAGTACTTCCAGAAACGCACAGAGAGAAAGATATAGTTAATATCACACCAAAACTGTCTCCTGAAGCCCACATAAAAAGAATTACATCTGCGGCACATGCGTGGCTGGCTAACATCAGAAGAACCTTCAGGAACCTGTGTAAGGAATCATTCAGAATCATGTATACGGCATATGTAAGACTGGAGTATACGGCCCCAGCATAGAGCCTTGTCAAGCACAAGACGAAGCTTGAAAAAGTTAAGTGGTATGCCACTAGACTAGTCCCAAAACTAAGAGGCATTAGTTACGAGGAAAGGCTGCGTAAAATGCACCTCACGACACTGGAAGACAGAAGAGTATGGGAAGACATGATCACTACCTACAAAATTCTGCGAGGAATTGGCAGGGTAGTTAAGGATAAAAAGTTTAAAACGGGTGGTACGCGAACAAGGGGACACAGGTGGAGATCGAATACCAAATGAGCCACAGGGACGTTAGAAAGAACTATTTCAGTGTCAGAGTAGTTAACAGGTGGAATGCATTAGACAGTGATGTGGTGGAGGCTGACTCTATACACAGTTTCAAATGTAGATATGATAGAGCCCAGTAGGCTTAGGAATCTGTACACCAGTTGATTGACAGTTAAGAGGCGGGACCAAAGTGCCAGAGTTCAACCCCCACAAGTACAACAAGGTGTACACATACACACACACACACACCCACTCCCGTTGCCAACAACAGGACACGTAGCGTCGCTACCACTCCCGCTGTCAACAACGGGACTACCACTCCCGCTGTCAACAACGGGACTACCACTCCCGCTGTCAACAACGGGACTACCACTCCCGTTGTCCGAGGTAGGCCTAGTCTCATTTTGCGCCGTTCTTCATTATCTGGAGGAGGGCGTCTTCGCACCTCTCGATGTTTGCCGCATCATACCCATAGATCTCTGCTCTCCCTTCACACCAATTGAGCGAGATAAATACGTTGAATTTGACCTCAAGCTCTTATATTCTTTTTCCTTTAAGGCCAATAATTGCACCCCTAAACTTTCTGGGGCAGGTTATCCACGACCTAATCGTTTGGTTTTAGCCTTTGTTTGTCCTTGTTGTTGTTGTTGTTGTTGACTTGGGTGTTGATGTTGTTGTTGACTTGGATGTTGATGTTGTTGACTTGGGTGTGATGTTGTTGCTGTTGTTGACTTGGGTGTTGATGTTGTTGACTTGGGTGTTGATGTTGTTGTTGTTGATGTTGTTGTTGTTGCTCCTGTTGATGTTGTTGTTGTGGGTGTTGTTGTTGTTGATGTTGTTGTTGTTGCTCCTGTTGATGTTGTTGTTGTGGGTGTTGTTGTTGTTGTTGTGGGTATTGTACCGGTGTGTTTTTGGGTTTTAATGGTATGTGAGGGTGTGTGATCAGGCTTTGTGGGAGAGAGATTTAGCTCCGTGGAAGTAGTACTCCCTACTAGAGTGGGCGTAGAGTGTATGCCTGACCCACTGTTAAGGCAGAGATAGAGAAGGACGAAGACGAAAAATCACTGCTATTTTCCAGCTGAACCATCCTTCGGGAGGCTGGGTCTTGGGCTCCTCTCCCACCTGCAGCAGGAAGGCCTTGAGGCCTTCCACCTGCATGCGTGTGTGTTATTGCCTCCGGTGTGTGCCCACTAGAGGCAGGTGGGTCAGGAGGGAGTCTAGCCGTTGATCCTGTAGGAGTGAGGGGTCACAAGTGGGCAGAGGTGGAAGCAGGTTGAGATCGACAGCCACCTGTCGCGCCTGGCCTCCTACTCCACTGTTGTCCTCTTGGTAGGTCCTTCACCTACTGCCGCAGCTGGAGCAGTTGGTTCCTGCTCTAAGATTCCCCCGCCATTTGCCACTGGGCATATCTTCCCGTCATCCCCACCACTAACACCACAACAATAATAATCTTACTCATCTTTCCTCTGGAAATATCTATTGGGCAGAGGAAACTATCAGGAAAAGCACCAAGCAACACGACTAAGGTCTATAAAAGATGGTTTAATCTGTGTAAAGAATCATGGGCTAGATGACTATCAGAGATGGAGATAATATAGTTAGCTTGGAAGTGTTGAGGTTTGGCCCGGGTGGCGGGACCCGTCCAGGATCACCACCAAAAGGCAGGGTCCAACAACTGGATAATGTCACACCAATACTTCATTGTATTGAAGTTCAATAGTTCATTGTTGTAGTAATCGTTCTTGTAGTGTTCATTGTTGTAATGCTCGTTGTTGTAGTGTTCATTGTTGTAATGCTCGTTGTTGTAGTGTTCGTTGTTGTAGTGTTCGTTGTTGAAGTGTTCGTTGTTCCTTTTGTTCGTTGTTGTAGTGTTCAATGTTGTATTGTTCGTTGTTGTAGTGTTAATTATTGTAGTGTTCGTCGTAGTGGTGTTCGTTGTTGTAATGGTCGTTTTTGTGATTTTCGTTGTTGTAATGTTCGTTGTTGAGGTGTTCGTTGTTGTAAAGTTCGTTGTGTGGAGTTCGTTGTTGTGGTGGTCGTTTTTGTATTGTCGTTGTTGTGGTGTTCGTTGTTGTAAAGTTCGTTGTTGTGGTGTTTGTTGTTAAGGTTTTCGTAGTTGTAGTGTTCGTTGTTGTAGTGTTCGTTGTTCTGATTTCATTGTTGTGGTGTCTATTATTGTGGTGTTCGTTGTTGAGATGTTCGTTGTTGTGATGTTCGTTGTTGTGATGTTCGTTCTTGTGGTGTTTGTTGTTGTAGTGTTCGTTGTTGAGGTGTTCGTTGTTGTGGTGCTCGTTGTGGTAGTGTTCATTGTTGTAGTGTTCGTAGTAGAGATGTTCGTTGTTGAGACGTTCGATGTTGAAATGTTCGTTGTTGTAAAGTTCGTTGTTGTGGTGTTTGTTGTTGTGATGTTCATAGATGTAGAGTTCGTTGTTGAGATGTTCGTTGTTGTGGTGTTCGTTGTTGTGATGTTCGTTGTTGTGGTGTTCGTTGTTTATAGTGTTCGTTGTTGAGAGTTCGTTCTTGAGATGTTCGTTGTTGTAGCGTTCGTTGTTGAAGTGTTCGTTGTTCTGATTTTCGTTGTTGTAGTGTTTATTATTGTGGTGTTCGTTGTTCTGGTGTTCGTTGTTCTAATGTTCGTTGTTGTAGTGTTTATTATTGTTGTGCTCGTTGTTGTGGTGTTCGTTGTTCTAGTGATCATTGTTGTAGTGTTCGTAGTTGAGATGTTCATTGTTGAGATGTTCGTTCTTGTAGTGTTCGTTGTTTTAGTGTTCGTTGTTGTAGTGTTCGTTGTTGTGGTGTTCGTTGTGGTAGTGTTCGTTGTGTAGTGTTCGTTGTTGTAGTGATCGTTGTTTTGGTGTTCGTTGTTGTAGTGTTCGTTGTTGTAGTGTACGTTATTGTAGTGTTCGTGTTGCAGTGTTCGTTGTTATAGTGTTCGTTGTTGAGATGTTCGTTGTTGTAGTGTTCGTGCTGAGATGGTCGTTGTTGATAGGTTCGTTGTTGAGATGTTCGTTGTTGTGGTGGTCGTTGTCGTAAAGTTCGTTGTTGTGATGTTCATTGTTGTATTGTTCGTTGTTGAGATATTCGTTGTTGAGATGTTCGTTGTTGAGATGTTCGTTGTTGTGGTGTTCGTTGATGTGGTGTTCGTTGTTGTAGTGTTCGTTGTTGTAGTGTTCGTTGTTGTAGAGTTCGTTCTTATAAACGTTCGTTGTTGTAGTGTTCGTTGTTCTAATGTTCGTTGTTGTGGTGTTCGTTTTTGTAGCGTTCGTTGTTGTAGTGTTTGTTGTTGTAGTGTTCGTTGTTGTAATGTTAGTTGTTGTAGTGTTCATTGTTGTAATTTTCGTTGTTGTGGTGTTCGTTGTTGTAGTGTTTGTTGTTGTGGTGTTCGTTGTTGTGGTGTTCGTTGTTGTAGTGTTCGTTGTTGTGGTGTTCGTTGTTGTGGTGTTCGTTGTTGTAGTGTTCGTTGTTGAAGTGTTCGTTGTTGTTTTTGTTCGTTGTTGTAGTGTTCAATGTTGTATTGTTCGTTGTAGTAGTGTTAATTATTGTAGTGTTCGTTGTAGTGGTGTTCGTTGTAGTGGTGTTCGTTGTTGTAATGGTCGTTTTTGTGATTTTCGTTGTTGTAATGTTCGTTGTTGAGGTGTTCGTTGCTGTAAAGTTCGTTGTTGTGGAATTCGTTGTTGTGGTGATGGTTGTTGTATTGTTCGTTGTTGTGGTGTTCGTTGTTGTAAAGTTCGTTGTTGTGGTGTTTGTTGTTAAGGTTTTCGTAGTTGTAGTGTTCGTTGTTCTGATTTTCGTTGTTGTAGTGCTCATTATTGTGGTGTTCGTTGTTGAGATGTTCGTTGTTGAGATGTTCGTTGTTGTGGTGCTCGTTGTTGTAGTGTTCATTGTTTTAGTGTTCGTAGTTGAGATGTTCGTTGTTGAGATGTTCGTTGTTGTGGTGTTCGTTGGTTGTAGTGCTCGTTGTTGAGAGGTTCGTTGTTGAGATGTTCGTTGTTGAGATGTTCGTTGTTGTAAAGTTCGTTGTTGTGGTGTTTGTTGTTGAGATGTTCGTAGTTGTAGAGTTCGTTGTTGAGATGTTCGTGTTGTAGTGTTCGTTGTTGTGATGTTCGTTGTGTGGTGTTTCGTTGTTTTATAGTGTTCGTTGTTGAGAGGTTCGCTGTTGAGATGTTCGTTGTTGAGATGTTCGTTGTTGTAAAGTTCGTTGTTGTGGTGTTTGTTGTTAGATGTTCGTAGTTGTAGTGTTCGTTGTTGTAGTGTTCGTTGTTGAAGTGTTCGTTGTTCTGATTTTCGTTGTTGTAGTGTTCATTATTGTGGTGTTCGTTGCTGTGGTGTTCGTTGTACTAGTGTCGTTGTTGTAGTGTTCATTGTTGAGATGTTCGTTGTTGTAGTGTTCGTTGTTTTAGGGTTCGTTGTTGTAGTGTTCGTTGTTGTGGTGTTCGTTGTGGTAGTGATCGTTGTTGTAGTGTTCGTTGTTGCAGTGTTCGTTGTTTTGGTGTTTGTTGTTGTAGTGTTCGTTGTTGTAGTGTTCGTTGTTGTAGTGTTCGTTGTTGTAGTGTTCGTTGTTGAGATGGTCATTGTTGAGATGTTCGTTTGTTGTAGTGTTCGTTGTTGAGATGTTCGTTGTTCAGAGGTTCGTTGCTGAGATGTTCGTTGTTGTGGTGGTCGTTGTTGTAATGTTCGTTGTTGTGATGTTCGTTGTTGTAGTGTTCGTTGTTGAGATATTCATTGTTGAGATGTTCGTTGTTGAGATGTTTGTTGTTGTGGTGTTCGTTGATGTGGTGTTCGTTGTTGTAGTGTTCGTTGTTGTAGTGTTCGTTGTTGTAGTGTTCGTTGTTGTAGTGTTCATTGTCTGTAAAGTTCGTTGTTGTAGTGTTCGTTGTAGTAGAGTTCGTTGTTGTAGTGTTCGTTGTTGTAATGTTCCTTGTTGTACTGTTCGTTGTTGTAGTGTTCGTTGTTGTAGTGTTCATTGTTGTAATGTTCGTCGTTGTAAATTTCGTTGTTGTGGTGTTTGTTGTTAAGGTTTTCGTAGTTGTAGTGTTCGTTGTTGTAGTGTTCGTTGTTCTGATTTTCGTTGTTGTAGTGTTTCATTATTGTGGTGTTCGTTTTTGAGATGTTCGTTGTTGTGATGTTCGTTGTTGTGATGTTCGTTCTTGTGGTGTTCGTTGTTGTAGTGTTCGTTGTTGAGATGTTCGTTGTTGTGGTGCTCGTTGTTGTAGTGTTCATTGTTGTAGTGTTCGTAGTTGAGATGTTTGTTGTTGAAACGTTCGATGTTGAGATGTTCGTTGTTGAGATGTTCGTTGTTGTCATGTTCGTTGTTGTCATGTTCGTTTTTGTGGTGTTTTTAGTTGTAGTGTTCGTTGTTGAGATGTTCGTTGTTGTGGTGCTCGTTGTAGTAGTGTTCATTGTTGTAGTGTGCGTAGTTGAGATGTTCGTTGTTGAGACGTTCGATGTGAAATGTTCGTTGTTGTAAAGTTCGTTGTTGTGGTGTTTGTTGTTGAGATGTTCATAGTTGTAGAGTTCGTTGTTGAGATGTTCGTTGTTGTGGTGTTCGTTGTTGTGATGTTCGTTGTTGTGGTGTTCGTTGTTTATAGTGTTCGTTGTTGAGAGGTTCGTTGTTGAGATGTTCGTTGTTTGAGATGTTCGTTGTTGTAAAGTTCGTTGTTGTCGTGTTTGTTGTTAAGACGTTCGTAGTTGTAGTGTTCGTTGTTGTAGTGTTCGTTGTTGAAGTGTTCGTTGTTCTGATTTTCGTTGTTGTAGTGTTCATTATTGTGGTGTTCGTTGTTGTGGTGTTCGTTGTTCTAATGTTCGTTGTTGTAGTGTTCATTACTGTGGTGTTCGTTGTTGTGGTGTTCGTTGTTCTAGTGTTCATTGTTGTAGTGTTCGTTGTTGAGATGTTCGCTGTTGAGGTGTTCGTTCTTGTAGTGTTCGTGTTTTTAGTGTTCGTTGTTGTAGTGTTCGTTGTTTTGGTGTTCGTTGTTGTAGTGTTCGTTGTTGTAGTGTTCGTTGTTGTAGTGTTCGTTGTTGAGATGTTCGTTGTTGTAGTGTTCGTTGCTGAGATGGTCGTAGTTGAGAGGTTCGTTGCTGAGATGTTCCGTTGTTGTGGTGGTCGTTGTTGTAATGTTCGTTGTTGTGATGTTCGTTGTTGAAGTGTTCGTTGTTGAGATATTCGTTTGTTGAGATGTTCGTTTTTTGTAGTGTTCGTTGTTGTAGTGTTCGTTGTTGTAGTGTTCGTTGTTGTAATGTTCGTTGTAGTGGTGTTCGTTGTTGTACTGTTCGTTGTTGTAGTGTTCGTTGTTGTAGTGTTCATTGTTGTGGTGTTCGTTGTTGTGGTGTTCGTTGTTGTAGTGTTCATTGTAGGAGTGTTCATTGTGAGATGTTCGTTGTTGAGATGTTCGTTGTTGTAGTGTTCGTTGTTTTAGTGTTCGTTGTAGTGGTGTTCGTTGTTGTAATAGTCGTTTTTGTGATTTTCGTTGTTGTAATGTTCGTTCTTGAGGTGTTCGTTGTTGTAAAGTTCGTTGTTGTAGAGTTCGTTGATGTGGTGTTCGTTGTTGTATTGTTCTTTGTTGTGGTGTCGTTGTTGTAAAGTTAGTTGTTGTGGTGTTTGTTGTTAAGGTTTTCGTAGATGTAGTGTTCGTTGTTCTGATTTTCGTTGTTGTAGTGTTCATTATTGTGGTGTTCGTTTTTGAGATGTTCGTTGTTGTGATGTTCGTTGTTGTGATGTTCGTTCTTGTGGTGTTCGTTGTTGTAGTGTTCGTTGTTGAGATGTTCGTTGTTGTGGTGCTCGTTGTTGTAGTGTTCATTGTTGTATTGTTCGTAGTTGAGATGTTCCTTGTTGAAACGTTCGATGTTGAGATGTTCGTTGTTGAGATGTTCGTTGTTGTGGTGTTCTTTGTTGTGATGTTCATTGTTGTGGTGTTCGTTGTTGTAGTGTTCGTTGTTGAGAGGTTCGTTGTTGAGATGTTCGTTATTGAGATGTTCATTGTTGTAAAGTTCGTTGCTGTGGTGTTTGTTGTTGAGATGTTCGTAGTTGTAGAGTTCGTTGTTGAGATGTTCGTTGATGTGGTGTTCGTTGTTCTAGTGTTCGTTGTTGTAGTGTTCATTATTGTGGTGTTCGTTGTTGTGGTGTTCGTTGTTCTAGTGTTCGTTGTTGTAGTGTTCATTGTTGTAGTGTTCGTTGTTGAGATATTCGTTGTTGTAGTGTTCGTTGTTTTAGTGTTCGTTGTTGTAGTGTTCGTTGTGGTAGTGTTCGTTGTTGTAGTGTTCGTTGTTGTAGTGTTCGTTGTTTTGGTGTTCGTTGTTGTAGTGTTCATTATTGTGGTGTTCGTTGTTGTAGTGTTCGTTGTTGTAGTGTTCGTTGTTTTGGTGTTCGTTGTTGTAGTGTTCGTTGTTTTAGTGTTCGTTGTTGTAGTGTTCGTTGTTGTGGTGTTCGTTGTGGTAGTGTTCGTTGTTGTAGTGTTCGTTGTTGTAGTGTTCGTTGTTTTGGTGTTTGTTGTTGTAGTGTGCGTTGTTGAGATGTTCGTTGTTGAGATGTTCGTTGTTGAAGTGTTCGTTGTTTTAGTGTTCGTTGTTGTAGTGTTCGTTGTTGTGGTGTTCGTTGTTTTGGTGTTCGTTGTTTTAGTGTTCATTGTTGTAGTGTTCGTTGTGAGATATTCGTTGTTGTAGTGTTCGTTGTTTTAGTGTTCGTTGTTGTAGTGTTCGTTGTGGTAGTGTTCGTTGTTGTAGCGTTCGTTGTTGTAGTGTGCGTTGTTGAGATTTTCGTTGTTGAGATGTTCGTTGTTGTAGTGTTCGTTGTTGAGATATTCGTTGTTGAGATGTTCGTTGTTGAGATGTTCGTTGTTGTGGTGTTCGTTGATGTGGTGTTCGTTGGTTTAGTGTTCGTTGTTGTAGTGTTCGTTGTTGTAGTGTTCGTTGTTGTAGTGTTCATTGTTGTAGTGTTCATTGTTGTAAAGTTCGTTGTTGTAGTGTTCGTTGTTGTAGTGTTCGTTGTTGTAATGTTCGTTGTTGTGGTGTTTGTTGTTGTACTGTTCGTTGTTGTAGTGTTCGTTCTTGTAGTGTTCATTGTTGTAACGTTCCTTGTTGTAGTGTTTGTTGTTGTAGTGTTCGTTGTTGTAGTGTACGTTGTTGAAGAGTTCGTTGTTGTAGTATTTCTTGTTGTGGAGTTCGTTCTTATAACGTTCGTTGTTGTAGTGTTCGTTGTTCTAATATTCGTTGTTGTGGTGTTCGTTGTTGTGGTGTTCGTTGTTGTAGTGTTCGTTGTTGTGGTGTTCGTTGTTGTGGTGTTCGTTATTGTAGTGTTCGTTGTTGAAGTGTTCGTTGTTCTTTGTTCGTAGTTATAGTGTTCAATGTTGTATTGTTCGTTGTTGTAGTGTTAATTATTGTAGTGTTCGTTGTAGTGGTGTTCGTTGTTGTAATGGTCGTTTTTGTGATATTCGTTGTTGTAATGTTCGTTGTTGAGGTGTTCGTTGTTGTAAAGTTCGTTTTTGTGGAGTTCGTTGTTGTGGTGTTCGTTGTTGTATTGTTCGTTGTTGTGGTGTTTGTTGTTGTAAAGTTCGTTGTTGTGGTGTTTGTTGTTAAGGTTTTCGCAGTTGTAGTGTTCGTTGTTGTAGTGTTCGTTGTTCTGATTTTCGTTGTTGTAGTGTTCATTATTGTGGTGTTCGTTGTTGAGATGTTCGTTGTTGTAGTGTTCGTTGTTGTGATGTTCGTTGTTGTAGTGTTCGTTGTTGTGAGGTTCGTTTTTGATAAGTTCGTTGTTGAGATGTTCGTTGTTGTAAAGTTCGTTGTTGTGGTGTTTGTTGTTAAGATGTTCGTAGTTGTAGTGTTCGTTGTTGTAGTGTTCGTTGTTGAAGTGTTCGTTGTTCTGATTTTCGTTGTTGTAGTGTTCATTATTATGGTGTTCGTTGTTGTGGTGTTCGTTGTTCTAGTGTTCGTTGTTGTAGTGTTCATTATTGTGGTGTTCGTTGTTGTGGTGTTCGTTGTTCTAGTGTTCGTTGTTGTAGTGTTCGTTGTTGAGATGTTCGTTGTTGAGATGTTCGTTGTTGTAGTGTTCGTTGTTTTAGTGTTCGTTGTTGTAGTGTTCGTTGTTGTGGTGTTCGTTGTTGTAGTGTTCGTTGTTGTAGTGTTCGTTGTTGTAGTGTTCGTTGTTGTAGTGTTCGTTGTTGAGATATTCATTGTTGAGATGTTCGTTGTTGTAGTGTTCGTTGTTGAGATGTTCGTTGTTGAGAGGATCGTTGTTGAGATGTTCGTTGTTGTGGTCGTCGTTGTTGCAATGTTCGTTGTTGTGATGTTCGTTGTTGTAGTGTTCGTTGTTGAGATATTCGTTGTTGAGATGTTCGTTGTTGAGATGCTCGTTGTTGTGGAGTTCGTTGATGTGGTGTTCGTTGTTGTAGTGTTTGTTGTTGTAGTGTTCGTTGTTGTAATGTTAGTTGTTGTAGTGTGTGTGGTGTTCGTTGTTGTGGTGTTCGTTGTTGTGTTCGTTGTTGTAGTGTTCGTTGTTGTGGTGTTCGTTGTTGTGGTGTTCGTTGTTGCAGTGTTCGTTGTTGAAGTGTTTGTTGTTGTTTTGTTCGTTGTTGTAGTGTTTAATGTTGTATTGTTCGTTGTTGTGGTGTTAATTATTGTAGTGTTCGTTGTAGTGGTGTTCGTTGTTGTTATGGTCGTTTTTGTGATTTTCGTTGTTGTAATGTTCGTTGTTGAGGTGTTCGTTGTTGTAAAGTTCGTTGTTGTGGAGTTCGTTGTTGTGGTGTTCGTTGTTGTATTGTTCGTTGTTGTGGTGTTCGTTGTTGTGGTGTTTATTGTTAAGGTTTTCGTAGTTGTAGTGTTCGCTGTTGTAGTGTTCGTTGTTGTAGTGTTCGTTGTTCTGATTTTCGTTGTTGTAGTGTTCATTATTGTGGTGTTCTTTGTTGAGATGTTCGTTTTTGTGATGGTCGTTGTTGTGATGTTCGTTGTTGTAGTGTTCGTTGTTGTAGTGTTCGTTGTTCTGATTTTCGTTGTTGTAGTGTTCATTATTGTGGTGTTCTTTGTTGAGATGTTCGTTGTTGTGTTGTTCGTTGTTGTAAAGTTCGTTGTTGTGGTGTTTGTTGTTGAGATGTTCGTTGTTGTAGTGTTCGTTGTTGTAGTGTTCATAGTTGAAGTGTTCGTTGTTCTGATTTTCGTTGTTGTAGTGTTCATTATTGTGGTGTTCGTTGTTGTGGTGTTCGTTGTTCTAGTGTTCGTTGTTGTAGTGTTCGATGTTGAGATGTTCGTTTTTGTGATGGTCGTTGTTGTGATGTTCGTTGTTGTAGTGTTCGTTGTTGTAGTGTTCGTTGTTCTGATTTTCGTTGTTGTAGTGTTCATTATTGTCTTGTTCGTTGTTGAGATGTTCGTTGTTGTGATGTTCGTTGTTGTAAAGTTCGTTGTTGTGGTGTTTGTTGTTGAGATGTTCGTAGTTGTAGTATTCGTTGTTGTAGTGTTCGTTGTTGAAGTGTTCGTTGTTCTGATTTTCGTTGTTGTAGTGTTCATTATTGTGGTGTTCGTTGTTGTGGTGTTCGTTGTTCTAGTGTTCGTTGTTGTAGTGTTCGTTGTTGAGATGTTCGTTTTTGTGATGGTCGTTGTTGTGATGTTCGTTGTTGTAGTGTTCGTTGTTGTAGTGTTCGTTGTTCTGATTTTCGTTTTTAGTGTTCATTATTGTCTTGTTCGTTGTTGAGATGTTCGTAGTTGTGATGTTCGTTGTTGTAAAGTTCGTTGTTGTGGTGTTTGTTGTTGAGATGTTCATAGTTGTAGAGTTCGTTGTTGAGATGTTCGTTGAAGTGGTGTTCATTGTTTATAGTGTTCGTTGTTTATAGTGTTCGTTGTTGAGATGTTCGTTGTTGTAAAGTTCGTTGTTGTGGTGTTTGTTGTTGAGAGGTTCGTAGTTGTAGAGTTCGTTATTGAGATGTTCGTTGTTGTGGTGTTCATTGTTGTGATGTTCGTTGTTGTGGTGTTCGTTGTTTATAGTGTTCGTTGTTGTGATGTTCGTTGTTGATATGTTCGTTGTTGTAAAGTTCGTTGTTGTGGTGTTTGTTGTTAAGATGTTCGTAGTTGTAGTGTTCGTTGTTGTAGTGTTCGTTGTTGAAGTGTTCGTTGTTCTGATTTTCGTTGTTGTAGTGTTCATTATTGTGGTGTTCGTTGTTAAAGTGTTCGTTCTTCTAGTGTTCATTGTTGTAGTGTTCATTATTGTGGTGTTCGTTGTTGTGGTGTTCGTTGTTCTAGTGTTCGTTGTTGTAGTGTTCGTTGTTGAGATGTTTGTTGTTGAGATGTTCGGTTTTGTGATGGTCGTTGTTGTGATGTTCGTTGTTGTATTGTTCGTTGTTGAGATGTTCGTTGTTGTAGTGTTCGTTGTTTTAGTGTTCGTTGTTGTAGTGTTCGTTGTTGTGGTGTTCGTTGTGGTAGTGTTCGTTGTTGTGGTGTTCGTTGTGGTAGTGTTCGTTGTTGTAGTGTTCGTTGTTGTATTGTTCGTTGTTTTGGTGTTCGTTGTTGTAGTGTTCGTTGTTGTAGTGTTCGTTGTTGAGATATTCGTTGTTGAGATGTTTGTTGTTGTAGTGTTCGTTGTTGAGATGTTCGTTGTTGAGAGGTTCGTTGTTGAGATGTTCGTTGTTGTGGTGGTCGTTGTTGTAATGTTCGTTGTTGTGATTTTCGTTGTTGTAGTGTTCGTTGTTGAGATATTCGTTGTTGAGATGTTCGTTGTTGAGATGTTCGTTGTTGTGGAGTTCGTTGATGTGGTGTTCGTTGTTGTAGTGTTTGTTGTTGTAGTGTTCGTTGTTGTAATGTTAGTTGTTGTAGTGTTCGTTGTTGTGGTGTTCGTTGTTGTAATGTTCGTTGTTGAGGTGTTCGTTGTTGTAAAGTTCGTTGTTGTGGAGTTCGTTGTTGTGGTGTTCGTTGTTGTATTGTTCGTTGTTGTGGTGTTCGTTGTTGTGGTGTTCGTTGTTGCAGTGTTCGTTGTTGAAGTGTTCGTTGTTGTTTTGTTCGTTGTTGTAGTGTTTAATGTTGTATTGTTCGTTGTTGTGGTGTTAATTATTGTAGCGTTCGTTGTAGTGGTGTTCGTTGTTGTTATGGTCGTTTTTGTGATTTTCGTTGTTGTAATGTTCGTTGTTGAGGTGTTCGTTGTTGTAAAGTTCGTTGTTGTGGAGTTCGTTGTTGTGGTGTTCGTTGTTGTATTGTTCGTTGTTGTGGTCTTCGTTGTTGTGGTGTTTATTGTTAAGGTTTTCGTAGTTGTAGTGTTCGCTGTTGTAGTGTTCGTTGTTGTAGTGTTCGTTGTTCTGATTTTCGTTGTTGTAGTGTTCATTATTGTGGTGTTCTTTGTTGAGATGTTCGTTTTTGTGATGGTCGTTGTTGTGATGTTCGTTGTTGTAGTGTTCGTTGTTCTGATTTTCGTTGTTGTAGTGTTCATTATTGTGGTGTTCGATGTTGAGATGTTCGTTGTTGTGATGTTCGTTGTTGTAAAGTTCGTTGTTGTGGTGTTTCTTGTTGAGATGTTCGTCGTTGTAGAGTTCGTTGTTGAGATGTTCGTTGTCGTGGTGTTCGTTGTTGTGATGTTCGTTGTTGTGGTGTTCATTATTTATAGTGTTCATTGTTTTAGTGTTCGTTGTTTATAGTGTTTGTTGTTAGGATGTTCGTAGTTGTAGTGTTCGTTATTGTAGTGTTCATTGTTGAAGTGTTCGTTGTTCTGATTTTCGTTGTTGTACTGTTCATTATTGTGGTGTTCGTTGTTGTGGTGTTCGTTGTTCTAGTGTTCGTTGTTGTAGTGTTCATTATTGTGGTGTTCGTTGTTGTGGTGTTCGTTGTTCTATTGTTCGTTGTTGTAGTGTTCGTTGTTAAGATGTTCGTTGTTGAGATGTTCGTTTTTGTGATGGTCGTTGTTGTGATGTTCGTTGTTGTAGTGTTCGTTGTTGAGATGTTCGTTGTTGAGATGTTCGTTTTTGTGATGGTCGTTGTTGTAATGTTCGTTGTTGTAGTGTTCGTTGTTGAGATGTTCGTTGTTGAGATGTTCGTTGTTGTAGTGTTCTTGTTTTAGTGTTCGTTGTTGTTCTGTTCGTTGTTGTGGTGTTCGTTATGGTAGTGTTCGTTGTTTTATTGTTCGTTGTTGTAGTGTTCGTTGTTGTGGTGTTCGTTGTTTTGGTGTTCGTTGTTTTAGTGTTCATTGTTGTAGTGTTCGTTGTTGAGATATTCGTTGTTGTAGTGTTCGTTGTTTTAGTGTTCGTTGTTGTAGTGTTCGTTGTGGTAGTGTTCGTTGTTGTAGCGTTCGTTGTTGTAGTGTGCGTTGTTGAGATGTTCGTTGTTGAGATGTTCGTTGTTGTAGTGTTCGTTGTTTTAGTGTTCGTTGTTGTAGTGTTCGTTGTTGTGGTGTTCGTTGTGGTAGTGTTCGTTGTTGTAGTGTTCGTTGTTGTAGTGTTAGTTGTTGAGATGTTCGTTGTTGAGATGTTCGTTGTTGTAGTGTTCGTTGTTGAGATGTTCGCTGTTGAGATGTTCGTTGTTGAGATGTTCGTTGTTGTGGTGGTCGTTGTTGTAATGTTCGTTGTTGTGATGTTCGTTATTGTAGTGTTCGTTGTTAAGATATTCGTTGTTGAGATGTTCGTTGTTGAGATGTTCGTTGTTGTGGTGTTCGTTGATGTGGTGTTCGTTGTTTTAGTGTTCGTTGTTGTAGTGTTCGTTGTTGTAGTGTTCGTTGTTGTAGTGTTCATTGTTGTAGTGTTCATTGTTGTAAAGTTCGTTGTTGTAGTGTTCGTTGTTGTAGTGTTCGTTGTTGTATTGTTCGTTGTTGTAGTGTTCGTTCTTGTAGTGTTCATTGTTGTAACGTTCGTTGTTGTAGTGTTTGTTGTTGTAGTGTTCGTTGTTGTAGTGTACGTTGTTGAAGAGTTCGTTGTTGTAGTATTTCTTGTTGTGGAGTTCGTTCTTATAACGTTCGTTGTTGTAGTGTTCGTTGTTCTAATATTCGTTGTTGTGGTGTTCGTTGTTGTGGTGTTCGTTGTTGTAGTGTTCGTTGTTGTGGTGTTCGTTGTTGTGGTGTTCGTTATTGTAGTGTTCGTTGTTGAAGTGTTCGTTGTTGTTTTGTTCGTAGTTATAGTGTTCAATGTTGTATTGTTCGTTGTTGTAGTGTTAATTATTGTAGTGTTCGTTGTAGTGGTGTTCGTTGTTGTAATGGTCGTTTTTGTGATATTTGTTGTTGTAATGTTCGTTGTTGAGGTGTTCGTTGTTGTAAAGTTCGTTTTTGTGGAGTTCGTTGTTGTGGTGTTCGTTGTTGTATTGTTCGTTGTTGTGGTGTTTGTTGTTGTAAAGTTCGTTGTTGTGGTGTTTGTTGTTAAGGTTTTCGCAGTTGTAGTGTTCGTTGTTGTAGTGTTCGTTGTTCTGATTTTCGTTGTTGTAGTGTTCATTATTGTGGTGTTCGTTGTTGAGATGTTCGTTGTTGTAGTGTTCGTTGTTGTGATGTTCGTTGTTGTGGTGTTCGTTGTTGTAGTGTTCGTTGTTGAGAGGTTCGTTGTTGAGATCGTTGTTGTTTAAGTTCGTTGTTGTGGTGTTTGTTGTTGAGAAGTTCGTAGTTGTAGAGTTCGTTGTTGAGATGTTCGTTGTTGTGGTGTTCATTGTTGTGATGTTCGTTGTTGTGGTGTTCGTTGTTTATAGTGTTCGTTGTTGTGAGGTTCGTTTTTGAGAAGTTCGTTGTTGAGATGTTCGTTGTTGTAAAGTTCGTTGTTGTGGTGTTCGTTGTTAAGATGTTCGTAGTTGTAGTGTTCGTTGTTGTAGTGTTCGTTGTTGAAGTGTTCGTTGTTCTGATTTTCGTTGTTGTAGTGTTCATTATTATGGTGTTCGTTGTTGTGGTGTTCGTTGTTCTAGTGTTCGTTGTTGTAGTGTTCATTATTGTGGTGTTCGTTGTTGTGGTGTTCGTTGTTGTGGTGTTGGTTGTTGTAGTGTTCGTTGTTGTAGTGTTCGTTGTTGAGATGTTCGTTGTTGAGATGTTCGTTGTTGTAGTGTTCGTTGTTTTAGTGTTCGTTGTTGTAGTGTGTTGTTGTGGTGTTCGTTGTTGTAGTGTTCTTTGTTGTAGTGTTCGTTGTTGTAGTGTTCGTTGTTGTAGTGTTCGTTGTTGAGATATTCGTTGTTGAGATGTTCGTTGTTGTAGTGTTCGTTGTTGAGATGTTCGTTGTTGAGAGGATCGTTGTTGAGATGTTCGTTGTTGTGGTGGTCGTTGTTGCAATGTTCGTTGTTGTGATGTTCGTTGTTGTAGTGTTCGTTGTTGAGATATTCGTTGTTGAGATGTTCGTTGTTGAGATGCTCGTTGTTGTGGAGTTCGTTGATGTGGTGTTCGTTGTTGTAGTGTTTGTTGTAGTGTTCGTTGTTGTAATGTTAGTTGTTGTAGTGTTGTTGTGGTGTTCGTTGTTGTGGTGTTCGTTGTTGTAGTGTTCGTTGTTGTGGTGTTCGTTGTTGTGGTGTTCGTTGTTGCAGTGTTCGTTGTTGAAGTGTTTGTTGTTGTTTTGTTCGTTGTTGTAGTGTTTAATGTTGTATTGTTCGTTGTTGTGGTGTTAATTTGTAGTGTTCGTTGTAGTGGTGTTCGTTGTTGTTATGGTCGTTTTTGTGATTTTCGTTGTTGTAATGTTCGTTGTTGAGGTGTTCGTTGTTGAAAAGTTCGTTGTTGTGGAGTTCGTTGTTGTGGTGTTCGTTGTTGTATTGTTCGTTGTTGTGGTGTTCGTTGTTGTGGTGTTTATTGTTAAGGTTTTCGTAGTTGTAGTGTTCGCTGTTGTAGTGTTCGTTGTTGTAGTGTTCGTTGTTCTGATTTTCGTTGTTGTAGTGTTCATTATTGTGGTGTTCTTTGTTGAGATGTTCGTTTTTGTGATGGTCGTTGTTGTGATGTTCGTTGTTGTAGTGTTCGTTGTTGTAGTGTTCGTTGTTCTGATTTTCGTTGTTGTAGTGTTCATTATTGTGGTGTTCTTTGTTGAAATGTTCGTTGTTGTGTTGTTCGTTGTTGTAAAGTTCGTTGTTGTGGTGTTTGTTGTTGAGATGTTCGTTGTTGTAGTGTTCGTTGTTGTAGTGTTCATTGTTGAAGTGTTCGTTGTTCTGATTTTCGTTGTTGTAGTGTTCATTATTGTGGTGTTCGTTGTTGTGGTGTTCGTTGTTCTAGTGTTCGTTGTTGTAGTGTTCGATGTTGAGATGTTCGTTTTTGTGATGGTCGTTGTTGTGATGTTCGTTGTTGTAGTGTTCGTTGTTGTAGTGTTCGTTGTTCTGATTTTCGTTGTTGTAGTGTTCATTATTGTCTTGTTCGTTGTTGAGATGTTCGTTGTTGTGATGTTCGTTGTTGTAAAGTTCGTTGTTGTGGTGTTTGTTGTTGAGATGTTCGTAGTTGTAGTGTTCGTTGTTGTAGTGTTCGTTGTTGAAGTGTTCGTTGTTCTGATTTTCGTTGTTGTAGTGTTCATTATTGTGGTGTTCGTTGTTGTGGTGTTCGTTGTTCTAGTGTTCGTTGTTGTAGTGTTCGTTGTTGAGATGTTCGTTTTTGTGATGGTCGTTGTTGTGATGTTCGTTGTTGTAGTGTTCGTTGTTGTAGTGTTCGTTGTTCTGATTTTCGTTGTTGTAGTGTTCATTATTGTCTTGTTCGTTGTTGAGATGTTCGTAGTTGTGATGTTCGTTGTTGTAAAGTTCGTTGTTGTGGTGTTTGTTGTTGAGATGTTCATAGTTGTAGAGTTCGTTGTTGAGATGTTCGTTGTTGTGGTGTTCATTGTTTATAGTGTTCGTTGTTTATAGTGTTCGTTGTTGAGAGGTTCGTTGTTGAGATGTTCGTTGTTGTAAAGTTCGTTGTTGTGGTGTTTGTTGTTGAGAGGTTCGTAGTTGTAGAGTTCGTTATTGAGATGTTCGTTGTTGTGGTGTTCATTGTTGTGATGTTCGTTGTTGTGGTGTTCGTTGTTTATAGTGTTCGTTGTTGTGATGTTCGTTGTTGATATGTTCGTTGTTGTAAAGTTCGTTGTTGTGGTGTTTGTTGTTAAGATGTTCGTAGTTGTAGTGTTCGTTGTTGTAGTGTTCGTTGTTGAAGTGTTCGTTGTTCTGATTTTCGTTGTTGTAGTGTTCATTATTGTGGTGTTCGTTGTTAAAGTGTTCGTTCTTCTAGTGTTCATTGTTGTAGTGTTCATTATTGTGGTGTTCGTTGTTGTGGTGTTCGTTGTTCTAGTGTTCGTTGTTGTAGTGTTCGTTGTTGAGATGTTTGTTGTTGAGATGTTCGGTTTTGTGATGGTCGTTGTTGTGATGTTCGTTGTTGTATTGTTCGTTGTTGAGATGTTCGTTGTTGTAGTGTTCGTTGTTAGTGTTCGTTGTTGTAGTGTTCGTTGTTGGTGTTCGTTTTTGTGTGGTATGTGTTCGTTGTGTTAGTGTTCGTTGTTGTGTTCGTTGTTGGTGTTCGTTGTGTTTGTTCGTTGTTGTAGTGTTCGTTGTTGAGATGTTCGTTGTTGAGTGTGTTGTTGTAGTGTTCGTTGTTGAGTGTTCGTGTTGTTAGGTTCGTTGTTGATGTTCGTTGTTTGTGTTCGTTGTTGAATGTTTTGTTGTGATTTTCGTTGTTGTAGTGTTCGTTGTTGTGAGTTCGTTGTTGAGATGTTCGTTGTGAGATGTTCGTTGTTGTGGTGTTCGTGTTGTGGTGTTCGTTGTTGTAGTGTTCGTTGTTGTGTGTTCGTTGTTGTATGTTCGTTGTTGTAGTGTTCGTTGTTTGGTGTTCGTTGTTAGTGTTCGTTGTTTGTGTTCGTTGTTGTGTGTTCGTTGTTGTGGTGTTCGTTGTTTTGTTCGTTGTTGTATTGTTGTTGTTGTGGTGTTCGTTGTTGTGGTGTTCGTTGTTGCAGTGTTCGTTGTTGAAGTGTTCGTTGTTGTTTTGTTCGTTGTTGTAGTGTTTAATGTTGTATTGTTCGTTGTTGTGGTGTTAATTATTGTAGTGTTCGTTGTAGTGGTGTTCGTTGTTGTTATGGTCGTTTTTGTGATTTTCGTTGTTGTAATGTTCGTTGTTGAGGTGTTCGTTGTTGTAAAGTTCGTTGTTGTGGAGTTCGTTGTTGTGGTGTTCGTTGTTGTATTGTTCGTTGTTGTGGTGTTCGTTGTTGTGGTGTTTATTGTTAAGGTTTTCGTAGTTGTAGTGTTCGCTGTTGTAGTGTTCGTTGTTGTAGTGTTCGTTGTTCTGATTTTCGTTGTTGTAGTGTTCATTATTGTGGTGTTCTTTGTTGAGATGTTCGTTTTTGTGATGGTCGTTGTTGTGATGTTCGTTGTTGTAGTGTTCGTTGTTCTGATTTTCGTTGTTGTAGTGTTCATTATTGTGGTGTTCGATGTTGAGATGTTCGTTGTTGTGATGTTCGTTGTTGTAAAGTTCGTTGTTGTGGTGTTTCTTGTTGAGATGTTCGTCGTTGTAGAGTTCGTTGTTGAGATGTTCGTTGTCGTGGTGTTCGTTGTTGTGATGTTCGTTGTTGTGGTGTTCATTATTTATAGTGTTCATTGTTTATAGTGTTCGTTGTTTATAGTGTTTGTTGTTAGGATGTTCGTAGTTGTAGTGTTCGTTATTGTAGTGTTCATTGTTGAAGTGTTCGTTGTTCTGATTTTCGTTGTTGTACTGTTCATTATTGTGGTGTTCGTTGTTGTGGTGTTCGTTGTTCTAGTGTTCGTTGTTGTAGTGTTCATTATTGTGGTGTTCGTTGTTGTGGTGTTCGTTGTTCTATTGTTCGTTGTTGTAGTGTTCGTTGTTAAGATGTTCGTTGTTGAGATGTTCGTTTTTGTGATGGTCGTTGTTGTGATGTTCGTTGTTGTAGTGTTCGTTGTTGAGATGTTCGTTGTTGAGATGTTCGTTTTTGTGATGGTCGTTGTTGTAATGTTCGTTGTTGTAGTGTTCGTTGTTGAGATGTTCGTTGTTGAGATGTTCGTTGTTGTAGTGTTCGTTGTTTTAGTGTTCGTTGTTGTTGTGTTCGTTGTTGTGGTGTTCGTTATGGTAGTGTTCGTTGTTTTATTGTTCGTTGTTGTAGTGTTCGTTGTTGTGGTGTTCGTTGTTTTGGTGTTCGTTGTTTTAGTGTTCATTGTTGTAGTGTTCGTTGTTGAGATATTCGTTGTTGTAGTGTTCGTTGTTTTAGTGTTCGTTGTTGTAGTGTTCGTTGTGGTAGTGTTCGTTGTTGTAGCGTTCGTTGTTGTAGTGTGCGTTGTTGAGATGTTCGTTGTTGAGATGTTCGTTGTTGTAGTGTTCGTTGTTTTAGTGTTCGTTGTTGTAGTGTTCGTTGTTGTGGTGTTCGTTGTGGTAGTGTTCGTTGTTGTAGTGTTCGTTGTTGTAGTTTTAGTTGTTGAGATGTTCGTTGTTGAGATGTTCGTTGTTGTAGTGTTCGTTGTTGAGATGTTCGCTGTTGAGATGTTCGTTGTTGAGATGTTCGTTGTTGTGGTGGTCGTTGTTGTAATGTTCGTTGTTGTGATGTTCGTTATTGTAGTGTTCGTTGTTAAGATATTCGTTGTTGAGATGTTCGTTGTTGAGATGTTCGTTGTTGTGGTGTTCGTTGATGTGGTGTTCGTTGTTTTAGTGTTCGTTGTTGTAGTGTTCGTTGTTGTAGTGTTCGTTGTTGTAGTGTTCATTGTTGTAGTGTTCATTGTTGTAAAGTTCGTTGTTGTAGTGTTCGTTGTTGTAGTGTTCGTTGTTGTAATGTTCTTTGTTGTGGTGTTCGTTGTTGTATTGTTCGTTGTTGTAGTGTTCGTTCTTGTAGTGTTCATTGTTGTAACGTTCGTTGTTGTAGTGTTTGTTGTTGTAGTGTTCGTTGTTGTAGTGTACGTTGTTGAAGAGTTCGTTGTTGTAGTATTTCTTGTTGTGGAGTTCGTTCTTATAACGTTCGTTGTTGTAGTGTTCGTTGTTCTAATATTCGTTGTTGTGGTGTTCGTTGTTGTGGTGTTCGTTGTTGTAGTGTTCGTTGTTGTGGTGTTCGTTGTTGTGGTGTTCGTTATTGTAGTGTTCGTTGTTGAAGTGTTCGTTGTTGTTTTGTTCGTAGTTATAGTGTTCAATGTTGTATTGTTCGTTGTTGTAGTGTTAATTATTGTAGTGTTCGTTGTAGTGGTGTTCGTTGTTGTAATGGTCGTTTTTGTGATATTCGTTGTTGTAATGTTCGTTGTTGAGGTGTTCGTTGTTGTAAAGTTCGTTTTTGTGGAGTTCGTTGTTGTGGTGTTCGTTGTTGTATTGTTCGTTGTTGTGGTGTTTGTTGTTGTAAAGTTCGTTGTTGTGGTGTTTGTTGTTAAGGTTTTCGCAGTTGTAGTGTTCGTTGTTGTAGTGTTCGTTGTTCTGATTTTCGTTGTTGTAGTGTTCATTATTGTGGTGTTCGTTGTTGAGATGTTCGTTGTTGTAGTGTTCGTTGTTGTGATGTTCGTTGTTGTGGTGTTCGTTGTTGTAGTGTTCGTTGTTGAGATGTTCGTTGTTGAGATGCTCGTTGTTGTGGAGTTCGTTGATGTGGTGTTCGTTGTTGTAGTGTTTGTTGTAGTGTTCGTTGTTGTAATGTTAGTTGTTGTAGTGTTCGTTGTTGTGGTGTTCGTTGTTGTGGTGTTCGTTGTTGTAGTGTTCGTTGTTGTGGTGTTCGTTGTTGTGGTGTTCGTTGTTGCAGTGTTCGTTGTTGAAGTGTTTGTTGTTGTTTTGTTCGTTGTTGTAGTGTTTAATGTTGTATTGTTCGTTGTTGTGGTGTTAATTATTGTAGTGTTCGTTGTAGTGGTGTTCGTTGTTGTTATGGTCGTTTTTGTGATTTTCGTTGTTGTAATGTTCGTTGTTGAGGTGTTCGTTGTTGAAAAGTTCGTTGTTGTGGAGTTCGTTGTTCTAGTGTTCGTTGTTGTAGTGTTCATTATTGTGGTGTTCGTTGTTGTGGTGTTCGTTGTTCTATTGTTCGTTGTTGTAGTGTTCGTTGTTAAGATGTTCGTTGTTGAGATGTTCGTTTTTGTGATGGTCGTTGTTGTGATGTTCGTTGTTGTAGTGTTCGTTGTTGAGATGTTCGTTGTTGAGATGTTCGTTTTTGTGATGGTCGTTGTTGTAATGTTCGTTGTTGTAGTGTTCGTTGTTGAGATGTTCGTTGTTGAGATGTTCGTTGTTGTAGTGTTCGTTGTTTTAGTGTTCGTTGTTGTTGTGTTCGTTGTTGTGGTGTTCGTTATGGTAGTGTTCGTTGTTTTATTGTTCGTTGTTGTAGTGTTCGTTGTTGTGGTGTTCGTTGTTTTGGTGTTCGTTGTTTTAGTGTTCATTGTTGTAGTGTTCGTTGTTGAGATATTCGTTGTTGTAGTGTTCGTTGTTTTAGTGTTCGTTGTTGTAGTGTTCGTTGTGGTAGTGTTCGTTGTTGTAGCGTTCGTTGTTGTAGTGTGCGTTGTTGAGATTTTCGTTGTTGAGATGTTCGTTGTTGTAGTGTTCGTTGTTTTAGTGTTCGTTGTTGTAGTGTTCGTTGTTGTGGTGTTCGTTGTGGTAGTGTTCGTTGTTGTAGTGTTCGTTGTTGTAGTTTTAGTTGTTGAGATGTTCGTTGTTGAGATGTTCGTTGTTGTAGTGTTCGTTGTTGAGATGTTCGCTGTTGAGATGTTCGTTGTTGAGATGTTCGTTGTTGTGGTGGTCGTTGTTGTAATGTTCGTTGTTGTGATGTTCGTTATTGTAGTGTTCGTTGTTAAGATATTCGTTGTTGAGATGTTCGTTGTTGAGATGTTCGTTGTTGTGGTGTTCGTTGATGTGGTGTTCGTTGTTTTAGTGTTCGTTGTTGTAGTGTTCGTTGTTGTAGTGTTCGTTGTTGTAGTGTTCATTGTTGTAGTGTTCATTGTTGTAAAGTTCGTTGTTGTAGTGTTCGTTGTTGTAGTGTTCGTTGTTGTAATGTTCTTTGTTGTGGTGTTCGTTGTTGTATTGTTCGTTGTTGTAGTGTTCGTTCTTGTAGTGTTCATTGTTGTAACGTTCGTTGTTGTAGTGTTTGTTGTTGTAGTGTTCGTTGTTGTAGTGTACGTTGTTGAAGAGTTCGTTGTTGTAGTATTTCTTGTTGTGGAGTTCGTTCTTATAACGTTCGTTGTTGTAGTGTTCGTTGTTCTAATATTCGTTGTTGTGGTGTTCGTTGTTGTGGTGTTCGTTGTTGTAGTGTTCGTTGTTGTGGTGTTCGTTGTTGTGGTGTTCGTTATTGTAGTGTTCGTTGTTGAAGTGTTCGTTGTTGTTTTGTTCGTAGTTATAGTGTTCAATGTTGTATTGTTCGTTGTTGTAGTGTTAATTATTGTAGTGTTCGTTGTAGTGGTGTTCGTTTGTTGTAATGGTCGTTTTTGTGATATTCGTTGTTGTAATGTTCGTTGTTGAGGTGTTCGTTGTTGTAAAGTTCGTTTTTGTGGAGTTCGTTGTTGTGGTGTTCGTTGTTGTATTGTTCGTTGTTGTGGTGTTTGTTGTTGTAAAGTTCGTTGTTGTGGTGTTTGTTGTTAAGGTTTTCGCAGTTGTAGTGTTCGTTGTTGTAGTGTTCGTTGTTCTGATTTTCGTTGTTGTAGTGTTCATTATTGTGGTGTTCGTTGTTGAGATGTTCGTTGTTGTAGTGTTCGTTGTTGTGATGTTCGTTGTTGTGGTGTTCGTTGTTGTAGTGTTCGTTGTTGAGATGTTCGTTGTTGAGATGCTCGTTGTTGTGGAGTTCGTTGATGTGGTGTTCGTTGTTGTAGTGTTTGTTGTAGTGTTCGTTGTTGTAATGTTAGTTGTTGTAGTGTTCGTTGTTGTGGTGTTCGTTGTTGTGGTGTTCGTTGTTGTAGTGTTCGTTGTTGTGGTGTTCGTTGTTGTGGTGTTCGTTGTTGCAGTGTTCGTTGTTGAAGTGTTTGTTGTTGTTTTGTTCGTTGTTGTAGTGTTTAATGTTGTATTGTTCGTTGTTGTGGTGTTAATTATTGTAGTGTTCGTTGTAGTGGTGTTGGTTGTTGTTATGGTCGTTTTTGTGATTTTCGTTGTTGTAATGTTCGTTGTTGAGGTGTTCGTTGTTGAAAAGTTCGTTGTTGTGGAGTTCGTTGTTGTGGTGTTCGTTGTTGTATTGTTCGTTGTTGTGGTGTTCGTTGTTGTGGTGTTTATTGTTAAGGTTTTCGTAGTTGTAGTGTTCGCTGTTGTAGTGTTCGTTGTTGTAGTGTTCGTTGTTCTGATTTTCGTTGTTGTAGTGTTCATTATTGTGGTGTTCTTTGTTGAGATGTTCGTTTTTGTGATGGTCGTTGTTGTGATGTTCGTTGTTGTAGTGTTCGTTGTTGTAGTGTTCGTTGTTCTGATTTTCGTTGTTGTAGTGTTCATTATTGTTGTGTTCTTTGTTGAGATGTTCGTTGTTGTGTTGTTCGTTGTTGTAAAGTTCGTTGTTGTGGTGTTTGTTGTTGAGATGTTCGTTGTTGTAGTGTTCGTTGTTGTAGTGTTCATTGTTGAAGTGTTCGTTGTTCTGATTTTCGTTGTTGTAGTGTTCATTATTGTGGTGTTCGTTGTTGTGGTGTTCGTTGTTCTAGTGTTCGTTGTTGTAGTGTTCGATGTGAGATGTTCGTTTTTGTGATGGTCGTTGTTGTGATGTTCGTTGTTGTAGTGTTCGTTGTTGTAGTGTTCGTTGTTCTGATTTTCGTTGTTGTAGTGTTCATTATTGTCTTGTTCGTTGTTGAGATGTTCGTTGTTGTGATGTTCGTTGTTGTAAAGTTCGTTGTTGTGGTGTTTGTTGTTGAGATGTTCGTAGTTGTAGTGTTCGTTGTTGTAGTGTTCGTTGTTGAAGTGTTCGTTGTTCTGATTTTCATTGTTGTAGTGTTCATTATTGTGGTGTTCGTTGTTGTGGTGTTCGTTGTTCTAGTGTTCGTTGTTGTAGTGTTCGTTGTTGAGATGTTCGTTTTTGTGATGGTCGTTGTTGCGATGTTCGTTGTTGTAGTGTTCGTTGTTGTAGTGTTCGTTGTTCTGATTTTCGTTGTTGTAGTGTTCATTATTGTCTTGTTCGTTGTTGAGATGTTCGTAGTTGTGATGTTCGTTGTTGTAAAGTTCGTTGTTGTGGTGTTTGTTGTTGAGATGTTCATAGTTGTAGAGTTCGTTGTTGAGATGTTCGTTGTTGTGGTGTTCATTGTTTATAGTGTTCGTTGTTTATAGTGTTCGTTGTTGAGAGGTTCGTTGTTGAGATGTTCGTTGTTGTAAAGTTCGTTGTTGTGGTGTTTGTTGTTGAGAGGTTCGTAGTTGTAGAGTTCGTTATTGAGATGTTCGTTGTTGTGGTGTTCATTGTTGTGATGTTCGTTGTTGTGGTGTTCGTTGTTTATAGTGTTCGTTGTTGTGATGTTCGTTGTTGATATGTTCGTTGTTGTAAAGTTCGTTGTTGTGGTGTTTGTTGTTAAGATGTTCGTAGTTGTAGTGTTCGTTGTTGTAGTGTTCGTTGTTGAAGTGTTCGTTGTTCTGATTTTCGTTGTTGTAGTGTTCATTATTGTGGTGTTCGTTGTTAAAGTGTTCGTTCTTCTAGTGTTCATTGTTGTAGTGTTCATTATTGTGGTGTTCGTTGTTGTGGTGTTCGTTGTTCTAGTGTTCGTTGTTGTAGTGTTCGTTGTTGAGATGTTTGTTGTTGAGATGTTCGGTTTTGTGATGGTCGTTGTTGTGATGTTCGTTGTTATATTGTTCGTTGTTGAGATGTTCGTTGTTGTAGTGTTCGTTGTTTTAGTGTTCGTTGTTGTAGTGTTCGTTGTTGTGGTGTTCGTTGTGGTAGTGTTCGTTGTTGTAGTGTTCGTTGTTGTATTGTTCGTTGTTTTGGTGTTCGTTGTTGTAGTGTTCGTTGTTGTAGTGTTCGTTGTTGAGATATTCGTTGTTGAGATGTTTGTTGTTGTAGTGTTCGTTGTTGAGATGTTCGTTGTTGAGAGGTTCGTTGTTGAGATGTTCGTTGTTGTGGTGGTCGTTGTTGTAATGTTCGTTGTTGTGATTTTCGTTGTTGTAGTGTTCGTTGTTGAGATATTCGTTGTTGAGATGTTCGTTGTTGAGATGTTCGTTGTTGTGGAGTTCGTTGATGTGGTGTTCGTTGTTGTAGTGTTTGTTGTTGTAGTGTTCGTTGTTGTAATGTTAGTTGTTGTAGTGTTCGTTGTTGTGGTGTTCGTTGTTGTAATGTTCGTTGTTGAGGTGTTCGTTGTTGTAAAGTTCGTTGTTGTGGAGTTCGTTGTTGTGGTGTTCGTTGTTGTATTGTTCGTTGTTGTGGTGTTCGTTGTTGTGGTGTTCGTTGTTGCAGTGTTCGTTGTTGAAGTGTTCGTTGTTGTTTTGTTCGTTGTTGTAGTGTTTAATGTTGTATTGTTCGTTGTTGTGGTGTTAATTATTGTAGTGTTCGTTGTAGTGGTGTTCGTTGTTGTTATGGTCGTTTTTGTGATTTTCGTTGTTGTAATGTTCGTTGTTGAGGTGTTCGTTGTTGTAAAGTTCGTTGTTGTGGAGTTCGTTGTTGTGGTGTTCGTTGTTGTATTGTTCGTTGTTGTGGTGTTCGTTGTTGTGGTGTTTATTGTTAAGGTTTTCGTAGTTGTAGTGTTCGCTGTTGTAGTGTTCGTTGTTGTAGTGTTCGTTGTTCTGATTTTCGTTGTTGTAGTGTTCATTATTGTGGTGTTCTTTGTTGAGATGTTCGTTTTGTGATGGTCGTTGTTGTGATGTTCGTTGTTGTAGTGTTCGTTGTTGTAGTGTTCGTTGTTCTGATTTTCGTTGTTGTAGTGTTCATTATTGTGGTGTTCTTTGTTGAGATGTTCGTTGTTGTGTTGTTCGTTGTTGTAAAGTTCGTTGTTGTGGTGTTTGTTGTTGAGATGTTCGTTGTTGTAGTGTTCGTTGTTGTAGTGTTCATTGTTGAAGTGTTCGTTGTTCTGATTTTCGTTGTTGTAGTGTTCATTATTGTGGTGTTCGTTGTTGTGGTGTTCGTTGTTCTAGTGTTCGTTGTTGTAGTGTTCGATGTTGAGATGTTCGTTTTTGTGATGGTCGTTGTTGTGATGTTCGTTGTTGTAGTGTTCGTTGTTGTAGTGTTCGTTGTTCTGATTTTCGTTGTTGTAGTGTTCATTATTGTCTTGTTCGTTGTTGAGATGTTCGTTGTTGTGATGTTCGTTGTTGTAAAGTTCGTTGTTGTGGTGTTTGTTGTTGAGATGTTCGTAGTTGTAGTGTTCGTTGTTGTAGTGTTCGTTGTTGAAGTGTTCGTTGTTCTGATTTTCGTTGTTGTAGTGTTCATTATTGTGGTGTTCGTTGTTGTGGTGTTCGTTGTTCTAGTGTTCGTTGTTGTAGTGTTCGTTGTTGAGATGTTCGTTTTTGTGATGGTCGTTGTTGTGATGTTCGTTGTTGTAGTGTTCGTTGTTGTAGTGTTCGTTGTTCTGATTTTCGTTGTTGTAGTGTTCATTATTGTCTTGTTCGTTGTTGAGATGTTCGTAGTTGTGATGTTCGTTGTTGTAAAGTTCGTTGTTGTGGTGTTTGTTGTTGAGATGTTCATAGTTGTAGAGTTCGTTGTTGAGATGTTCGTTGTTGTGGTGTTCATTGTTTATAGTGTTCGTTGTTTATAGTGTTCGTTGTTGAGAGGTTCGTTGTTGAGATGTTCGTTGTTGTAAAGTTCGTTGTTGTGGTGTTTGTTGTTGAGAGGTTCGTAGTTGTAGAGTTCGTTATTGAGATGTTCGTTGTTGTGGTGTTCATTGTTGTGATGTTCGTTGTTGTGGTGTTCGTTGTTTATAGTGTTCGTTGTTGTGATGTTCGTTGTTGATATGTTCGTTGTTGTAAAGTTCGTTGTTGTGGTGTTTGTTGTTAAGATGTTCGTAGTTGTAGTGTTCGTTGTTGTAGTGTTCGTTTTGAAGTGTTCGTTGTTCTGATTTTCGTTGTTGTAGTGTTCATTATTGTGGTGTTCGTTGTTAAAGTGTTCGTTCTTCTAGTGTTCATTGTTGTAGTGTTCATTATTGTGGTGTTCGTTGTTGTGGTGTTCGTTGTTCTAGTGTTCGTTGTTGTAGTGTTCGTTGTTGAGATGTTTGTTGTTGAGATGTTCGGTTTTGTGATGGTCGTTGTTGTGATGTTCGTTGTTGTATTGTTCGTTGTTGAGATGTTCGTTGTTGTAGTGTTCGTTGTTTTAGTGTTCGTTGTTGTAGTGTTCGTTGTTGTGGTGTTCGTTGTGGTAGTGTTCGTTGTTGTAGTGTTCGTTGTTGTATTGTTCGTTGTTTTGGTGTTCGTTGTTGTAGTGTTCGTTGTTGTAGTGTTCGTTGTTGAGATATTCGTTGTTGAGATGTTTGTTGTTGTAGTGTTCGTTGTTGAGATGTTCGTTGTTGAGAGGTTCGTTGTTGAGATGTTCGTTGTTGTGGTGGTCGTTGTTGTAATGTTCGTTGTTGTGATTTTCGTTGTTGTAGTGTTCGTTGTTGAGATATTCGTTGTTGAGATGTTCGTTGTTGAGATGTTCGTTGTTGTGGAGTTCGTTGATGTGGTGTTCGTTGTTGTAGTGTTTGTTGTTGTAGTGTTGTTGTTGTAATGTTAGTTGTTGTAGTGTTCGTTGTTGTGGTGTTCGTTGTTGTAATGTTCGTTGTTGAGGTGTTCGTTGTTGTAAAGTTCGTTGTTGTGGAGTTCGTTGTTGTGGTGTTCGTTGTTGTATTGTTCGTTGTTGTGGTGTTCGTTGTTGTGGTGTTCGTTGTTGCAGTGTTCGTTGTTGAAGTGTTCGTTGTTGTTTTGTTCGTTGTTGTAGTGTTTAATGTTGTATTGTTCGTTGTTGTGGTGTTAATTATTGTAGTGTTCGTTGTAGTGGTGTTCGTTGTTGTTATGGTCGTTTTTGTGATTTTCGTTGTTGTAATGTTCGTTGTTGAGGTGTTCGTTGTTGTAAAGTTCGTTGTTGTGGAGTTCGTTGTTGTGGTGTTCGTTGTTGTATTGTTCGTTGTTGTGGTGTTCGTTGTTGTGGTGTTTATTGTTAAGGTTTTCGTAGTTGTAGTGTTCGCTGTTGTAGTGTTCGTTGTTGTAGTGTTCGTTGTTCTGATTTTCGTTGTTGTAGTGTTCATTATTGTGGTGTTCTTTGTTGAGATGTTCGTTTTTGTGATGGTCGTTGTTGTGATGTTCGTTGTTGTAGTGTTCGTTGTTCTGATTTTCGTTGTTGTAGTGTTCATTATTGTGGTGTTCGATGTTGAGATGTTCGTTGTTGTGATGTTCGTTGTTGTAAAGTTCGTTGTTGTGGTGTTTCTTGTTGAGATGTTCGTCGTTGTAGAGTTCGTTGTTGAGATGTTCGTTGTCGTGGTGTTCGTTGTTGTGATGTTCGTTGTTGTGGTGTTCATTATTTATAGTGTTCATTGTTTATAGTGTTCGTTGTTTATAGTGTTTGTTGTTAGGATGTTCGTAGTTGTAGTGTTCGTTATTGTAGTGTTCATTGTTGAAGTGTTCGTTGTTCTGATTTTCGTTGTTGTACTGTTCATTATTGTGGTGTTCGTTGTTGTGGTGTTCGTTGTTCTAGTGTTCGTTGTTGTAGTGTTCATTATTGTGGTGTTCGTTGTTGTGGTGTTCGTTGTTCTATTGTTCGTTGTTGTAGTGTTCGTTGTTAAGATGTTCGTTGTTGAGATGTTCGTTTTTGTGATGGTCGTTGTTGTGATGTTCGTTGTTGTAGTGTTCGTTGTTGAGATGTTCGTTGTTGAGATGTTCGTTTTTGTGATGGTCGTTGTTGTAATGTTCGTTGTTGTAGTGTTCGTTGTTGAGATGTTCGTTGTTGAGATGTTCGTTGTTGTAGTGTTCGTTGTTTTAGTGTTCGTTGTTGTTGTGTTCGTTGTTGTGGTGTTCGTTATGGTAGTGTTCGTTGTTTTATTGTTCGTTGTTGTAGTGTTCGTTGTTGTGGTGTTCGTTGTTTTGGTGTTCGTTGTTTTAGTGTTCATTGTTGTAGTGTTCGTTGTTGAGATATTCGTTGTTGTAGTGTTCGTTGTTTTAGTGTTCGTTGTTGTAGTGTTCGTTGTGGTAGTGTTCGTTGTTGTAGCGTTCGTTGTTGTAGTGTGCGTTGTTGAGATGTTCGTTGTTGAGATGTTCGTTGTTGTAGTGTTCGTTGTTTTAGTGTTCGTTGTTGTAGTGTTCGTTGTTGTGGTGTTCGTTGTGGTAGTGTTCGTTGTTGTAGTGTTCGTTGTTGTAGTTTTAGTTGTTGAGATGTTCGTTGTTGAGATGTTCGTTGTTGTAGTGTTCGTTGTTGAGATGTTCGCTGTTGAGATGTTCGTTGTTGAGATGTTCGTTGTTGTGGTGGTCGTTGTTGTAATGTTCGTTGTTGTGATGTTCGTTATTGTAGTGTTCGTTGTTAAGATATTCGTTGTTGAGATGTTCGTTGTTGAGATGTTCGTTGTTGTGGTGTTCGTTGATGTGGTGTTCGTTGTTTTAGTGTTCGTTGTTGTAGTGTTCGTTGTTGTAGTGTTCGTTGTTGTAGTGTTCATTGTTGTAGTGTTCATTGTTGTAAAGTTCGTTGTTGTAGTGTTCGTTGTTGTAGTGTTCGTTGTTGTAATGTTCTTTGTTGTGGTGTTCGTTGTTGTATTGTTCGTTGTTGTAGTGTTCGTTCTTGTAGTGTTCATTGTTGTAACGTTCGTTGTTGTAGTGTTTGTTGTTGTAGTGTTCGTTGTTGTAGTGTACGTTGTTGAAGAGTTCGTTGTTGTAGTATTTCTTGTTGTGGAGTTCGTTCTTATAACGTTCGTTGTTGTAGTGTTCGTTGTTCTAATATTCGTTGTTGTGGTGTTCGTTGTTGTGGTGTTCGTTGTTGTAGTGTTCGTTGTTGTGGTGTTCGTTGTTGTGGTGTTCGTTATTGTAGTGTTCGTTGTTGAAGTGTTCGTTGTTGTTTTGTTCGTAGTTATAGTGTTCAATGTTGTATTGTTCGTTGTTGTAGTGTTAATTATTGTAGTGTTCGTTGTAGTGGTGTTCGTTGTTGTAATGGTCGTTTTTGTGATATTCGTTGTTGTAATGTTCGTTGTTGAGGTGTTCGTTGTTGTAAAGTTCGTTTTTGTGGAGTTCGTTGTTGTGGTGTTCGTTGTTGTATTGTTCGTTGTTGTGGTGTTTGTTGTTGTAAAGTTCGTTGTTGTGGTGTTTGTTGTTAAGGTTTTCGCAGTTGTAGTGTTCGTTGTTGTAGTGTTCGTTGTTCTGATTTTCGTTGTTGTAGTGTTCATTATTGTGGTGTTCGTTGTTGAGATGTTCGTTGTTGTAGTGTTCGTTGTTGTGATGTTCGTTGTTGTGGTGTTCGTTGTTGTAGTGTTCGTTGTTGAGAGGTTCGTTGTTGAGATGTTCGTTGTTGTAAAGTTCGTTGTTGTGGTGTTTGTTGTTGAGAAGTTCGTAGTTGTAGAGTTCGTTGTTGAGATGTTCGTTGTTGTGGTGTTCATTGTTGTGATGTTCGTTGTTGTGGTGTTCGTTGTTTATAGTGTTCGTTGTTGTGAGGTTCGTTTTTGAGAAGTTCGTTGTTGAGATGTTCGTTGTTGTAAAGTTCGTTGTTGTGGTGTTCGTTGTTAAGATGTTCGTAGTTGTAGTGTTCGTTGTTGTAGTGTTCGTTGTTGAAGTGTTCGTTGTTCTGATTTTCGTTGTTGTAGTGTTCATTATTATGGTGTTCGTTGTTGTGGTGTTCGTTGTTCTAGTGTTCGTTGTTGTAGTGTTCATTATTGTGGTGTTCGTTGTTGTGGTGTTCGTTGTTCTAGTGTTCGTTGTTGTAGTGTTCGTTGTTGAGATGTTTGTTGTTGAGATGTTCGTTTTTGTGATGGTCATTGTTGTGATGTTCGTTGTTGTAGTGTTCGTTGTTGTAGTGTTCGTTGTTGTGGTGTTCGTTGTTGTAGTGTTCGTTGTTGTAGTGTTCGTTGTTGTAGTGTTCGTTGTTGTAGTGTTCGTTGTTGAGATATTCGTTGTTGAGATGTTCGTTGTTGTAGTGTTCGTTGTTGAGATGTTCGTTGTTGAGAGGATCGTTGTTGAGATGTTCGTTGTTGTGGTGGTCGTTGTTGCAATGTTCGTTGTTGTGATGTTCGTTGTTGTAGTGTTCGTTGTTGAGGTATTCGTTGTTGAGATGTTCGTTGTTGAGATGTTCGTTGTTGTGGAGTTCGTTGATGTGGTGTTCGTTGTTGTAGTGTTTGTTGTAGTGTTCGTTGTTGTAATGTTAGTTGTTGTAGTGTTCGTTGTTGTGGTGTTCGTTGTTGTGTTCGTTGTTGTAGTGTTCGTTGTTGTGGTGTTCGTTGTTGTGGTGTTCGTTGTTGCAGTGTTCGTTGTTGAAGTGTTCGTTGTTGTTTTGTTCGTTGTTGTAGTGTTTAATGTTGTATTGTTCGTTGTTGTGGTGTTAATTATTGTAGTGTTCGTTGTAGTGGTGTTCGTTGTTGTTATGGTCGTTTTTGTGATTTTCGTTGTTGTAATGTTCGTTGTTGAGGTGTTCGTTGTTGTAAAGTTCGTTGTTGTGGAGTTCGTTGTTGTGGTGTTCGTTGTTGTATTGTTCGTTGTTGTGGTGTTCGTTGTTGTGGTGTTTATTGTTAAGGTTTTCGTAGTTGTAGTGTTCGCTGTTGTAGTGTTCGTTGTTGTAGTGTTCGTTGTTCTGATTTTCGTTGTTGTAGTGTTCATTATTGTGGTGTTCTTTGTTGAGATGTTCGTTTTTGTGATGGTCGTTGTTGTGATGTTCGTTGTTGTAGTGTTCGTTGTTGTAGTGTTCTGTTATACTCAAATTCTGTCAGTTGAAATGTAACCAATCACAGGCGAGTAGGCCTCTGACGTCATGCCAGACAGAGGAGCATCAGGCATGCTCCCAGCAGCCTCAGTTATCCTCACAGACTCAGAGTAGAAGGACCTCGGCTAGGCAGATATATACCTTGCTATCTCAGTCAATAAATATATACAGAAGCGACTACTGTGTCTACCTTCTACCCGAAAAGGCAAACGAATACTGGTAGCAGCAGTGGGACCCAGAATTTTTTTTCTGGAAACAAAAGTTCAAGTACCCAGCATCGCCTCGTGTTCCAGCCGCCACCGCCATAAGCCGCCATCCTGCCACCCACGCATCAAATATTGTGCCAGACCGGGGTCCTGCCATCAACCACTACTCCAGGCCAACGTTTCAGAAGTAAGGGTCAATATTTTCCTGTGAGAACGCTCATTCATCAGTGAGGAGGAAGGAAGCTTCCCGCGCCAGCCATTTTTTTGAACCTCGCGCCACCACGTGGGAACCACCTAGTGCACCCACCACCACCACCGCCACCCAAGCTGACAGTATCTAAGCTTTGTGAGTGTTCAAGCTACTGAAATCGTGGTCAATCATCGTCGCAACTATCAACTGAGCATCGTATGTACTGTATTGTTCCTTGAGAATATTTGGTGGACTGCAATTGTTTGACTAGTGTCGCCTCCCCAGGCTCACACGCCTCGCCTCCCTCTAAGCTCACACCTCGCCACCAGCCCCTGCTACATCATTTTGTGTGAACTCCTGCCTCCCAATCGTGTTTCTCCACCGACATCGTCGTAATATCGTCGTCGTCAGAATTTATCTTCGCACTTCCAGCATCAACAGTGTGGGGTCCCTGAGTTTCGCGCCACGCCGCCAGGAGCGCTGCCATCGCACCAGTTTGTAAACAAGCCCTCACATGGTCCTCTTCACACGTCTGGTCACCGTTTTTCGTTTTGGCCACTGTTATATTGCAAATCCTGCAGCCCTGAGTTAAGTAAATATGAGCTAAGATATCGTGTGCTATGATTTAATGAGGTTTAACGTAAATATATCCAAAATATCTTATGAATTAATCTTTCAGTGACTTGTTAAATATTGGAGCCGGTTTAGTACTCCAGAGGCCCACAGTTTCTCTGAGACATTTCAATATTCCCTGCATATGATTCCATTATTCATTAATTGTTACTAGTGTCATTAGTGAATTCAAAGGTGAAAGAATAAGAAATAATTGTTTCTAGCAGTTATATACATTCCTGTGTCCAGTTTATGTGCTACATCCATATTTCTTGCATTGCCACTTGTTGTGTTGAATCTTTTTAATGAAATTTTGCAATTGCACTTCCAGTTTTTATATTCTCAATTGCTGTGCTTAGTCTGGTTTAATTAATTTACATACATCTAATTCCAGTCATTTTTTAATGAAAGATTGCTAAATTTAGTTTACAATTGCTTGTTCTTAATTATTTTCTTGCCTAGCCCAATTTAATAATTTTATTTCTGCCATTTTTACTTTAGCCAAGTTGATATTTTTTTGTGTTTATTTTTGTGTATACTATTTCTGATGCCAGGTGCACTTAATTATAATCTGCGTTCAAATATTACTTCCACGGCTGTGACAATGCCTACCACTGTTGAAACCCCTTCAGAATCAATGGGAACAGTTGCTCGTCCCAATGGCCAGAGATCAGCTCAGGAAATGGCTATTCCTCTTTTTGCTGGGGAATCGCGTTTATTAGAATCATGGTTTAGTAAGGTTGAAGCGAAAACAGTTGCACGTTTTTCTAAGCCTACTGATGCCGAATACTTAGCAATTGCACGGTCAGCCGTGGACACAACCAAAGGTGATGCACGTTTTGTTGTTGATGAGAAAGCCATTGTTAGCCTCCAGTCTTGGCCTGAATTTAAGGATTTCTTTCGCCGTCGCTTTGTTAATAAAGGAGACCTTGACCCATATAGGTTAGTCAAGAAAATTGCCAATGCCACCATGCAGCCTGGTGAATCGTTTAATGCGTTTACTAGCCGTCTCGATCAGTATCTGTATGCCTTAGTTTCTGCTATGAATAATTCAACTTGGTTAGATAAAGACAATAATCTGTCCCCTGAGGCTATGGCCAAAATGATAGCATTTGGTACTTTAATGCATTTTGCCCCCGAGCATACAAAACCAATCGTTGAGCAACAAAATTTTGGTGTTAAACATGAAATTGGTGAAGTATTTGAGGCTATTAACAATGCCGCAGATAAACTAGCTCCCCGAAGTGCTCAACTGTTGCCACCCTCTGATGCTGTAAATGTAGTTACAAGCTCTCAGCATCCTCCCACAAATTCTCAAAACTCTTGGTCGCAGAAGCGTACCCATGCTCGTAGCCCCCAGTCAAATTCGCCGCCTCATAAAATGCCGAAACGCCATAGTCCACAACCATCCACTCCCTCATGTTGGCATTGTGGTAAGAGTAACCACCTTGCAAGGGACTGTTGGTCCGCCCCTAGATCATCACCTCCTAGACAATTCTCTCGGCCCCCTCATCAATCTAATCATTCTAGGCTTCCATATTGCACGTACCATAAACAAGTTGGTCACCACACTGCGGATTGTAGAGCTAGGCAAAGGACATCTCCACCTCGTAACTCCCATGGTCAGTCTTGGCGAGGCTCACAGCGTCCAAGACATTATCAGAACTCTCGTAATTACAACTCCCAGCCCAGCTATAATGCAACTTCAAATTATAATGCTCAGTCACAGAATGCTGGAGCTCAGAATGTTCACTCCATGTCGTCGGGAAACCCCCAAGGCCATCCGCTAACCAATTCAAGCTAGCCAATCCTAGTGCCCTCCCTGTGTATTCAGTAGCTACCCAAAATAGATTTGGACACTTGACAGAGGAGGACACTGACTCTAGACCAGTTGTAGATGTTGACGGATCCACAGTAAATTTGACACAAACAAGACACAGATATCCCAGACAACATAAGTCAAAAGTAGTAACTTGTCCAGTCTCAAGTGATGGTCCCCTTGTATCAGCCATTGTACATGGTAGAGTTTTAAAAGTTTTTCTTGACTCAGGTGCAAAAATTAATATTGTCAAGCCCTCAGCTCTTAGAGACATTGAAAGTAAGCACCCTACTATTTTAAAACAGTCACACATACCTTTTCTAAGTGGTATTTCAGGAAATAAAGTAAAAGTTCAGGGTGAAATTGACCTCCCACTCAAGTTCAATGATGTCACATTGTCTATAACATGTTTAGTTGTTGACATTATTCATTTTCCTGGAGACATTCTCTTAGGTCTGTACACCATGATTGATGAAAATATTGCATTGTTTCCCCATCGTTGGAACATAAGTATCAAAGACCATGTCATACCCTTGTGTAGCATGTATCGACAGGGCCACGAGTTCAACTTCAATCAGATTATGTTAATTTTGTTGACACCCGCCTTGCAAGCGTAGGTTTGTCAGATCATTGTCGTGGTAGCATACCCGAGAAAACAGGCACTCGATTGAAGCATAGTAGTTGTGCAGTTGTTAAGGAGAATGAGTATCGGGACTTTCTGGAAGGGGACGCCCTAACGGATTCTCGTTGTCTCGCTCGCCTGGCAGCTTCCATCTCTGAAGTCAGTGGTTCCACGGCTACTGACACTGTGTTACACCCTCATTCTCTCACCAGAATAAGAGTTAAGGTTCAGGGAGTGCCTGAGTTGTCGGATGTGATTGCGGAAAGTGAAACATGTAAAGTGAATGGTACATTTGTTGAACCCTCCTGGCACACAGTGCAGGATGGTACTGTCACACTTTTTATCGCAAACACAAGTAATGCCGATATCCATCTCCAGTCTGGTACCCATGTTGTAGATTTTGCCCATTACTCGTTACCGGTGCGAGTTGTGGATGATGTCTCCATGGATCATACTGTTTGTACACTCACACCAGGAGAACAGGGATCTCAGCCAGAGGTGCAAGCGCAACACCTCAGTCCTACTGATTTTCCTGACTCTGTGGCTCAGCTTTTGAAAATTTTGAACAAGAATAGAGCTGTTGTTGCTCTACCAGGAGAAAAATTAGGTCTCACTCCTCTCATTACACATAAAATTCCCCTTGAACAAGGAACTACGCCTATTTATGTACCAGCTTACCGTCTTCCCCATTCTCAGAGAGCAGAAGCAGATAGACTTGTAGAAGAAATGTTACAGAGTGATGTAATTGAATCAGTAATTCGCCATGGAACGCTCCATTGATTCTTGTACCAAAGCGAGATGGGACTTGGAGACCTGTAATCGATTATCGCAAGCTTAACAGAGTAACAATACCTGATCGTTTCCCACTTCCAGTTCTAAATGATTTGTTGCAAAGTATTGGTCGAAACAAAGTATTCTCAACGTTAGATTTGTTGCAGGGATTCTGGCAAATCCCCCTTGATGAGGAAAGTAAACAATTGACAGCCTTTAGTACTCCCAATGGTCATTTTCATTTCAAAAGAATGCCGTTTGGTTTGCGTAGTAGTCCAATAACCTTTTCACGGCTCATGACAAATCTATTTCGTAGATTGATAGGAAGTACGCTTCTAGTTTACCTTGATGATCTCATAATCATGTCGCAAGATGTTCAGACTCATTTCCAGAACCTTGAAAAGGTACTTGCAAAGCTCGCTGAAGCTAATTTAAAAATAAAGCTTGCAAAATGTTCATTTTTAAAGCAAAAGATTAATTTCCTAGGTCATACAGTTACACCTTCAGGTATTACATTGAATGAATCAAAAATTATTGCTGCCCGTGATTTTCCAACACCTCGTACCGCAGAGCCGTAAGACAGTTCACAGGTCTTGTAGGATTTTATCGTTCATTTATTGCTGGATTCTCTATTATAGCCGCTCCGCTTTACAAGTTGCAAAGAAAAGATGAACCCTTTGTTTGGGGAGAGGCCCAGGATCAGTCATTCAAAAAACTCAAAGCAGCCTTGATTTCGTCACCTGTCCTTAGGTACCCAGATTTTTCTAAACCTTTTACGTTGGTTACAGATGCTAGTGACATAGGTCTAGGTGCTGCATTACTTCAAACAGAAGGTCACAGAGATCACGCAATAGCTTATGCTAGCCGTACTTATCTAAAAAGAGAAAAATTATAGTGCAACAGAACGAGAAGCCTTGGCAGTTGTTTGGGCACTTAAACATTTCAAGGATACAATTTATAATTACCCAGTTCATGTTCTTACAGATCACCAACCATTAATTCCCTTGTTCAAAAATAAGAATCCAGTTGGAAAGTTTGCTAGATATTTGCTCACAATTCAAGAATTCAATCCCACATTTGGATATATTCCAGGAAAGCAAAATGTTGTAGCCGATGCGTTTTCTCGACACGTAGCTGCGATTCAGTTAAATTACCCAGCATTAGATGCTACAGTAGTAGAAACGGAACAAAGACAAGACCCCATATGGGCACCCGTCATTAAATTTTTGACTAAGCAAGACACTCGCCCGATTCATAAACCGCCAGTACCATTGAAAGAACTAGTTATGTTGGACAATTTACTGTGTAGAGTAGTAAAGCTAGGGACAGCCCGAGGAAATGTTGTCAGTTAGTTGTTCCAGCTGTCTTGGTACCAACTGTGTTAAAAATTATCCATGATGCTCCTGCAAGTGCACATCCAGGAAAGGATCGTACACTCCAACAAGGTCGATTGAAATATTTTTGGCCAAAAATGGCTAAGGAGATTGCTCATTATGTTGACAGATGTTTAACTTGTTTACAGCACAAGGGACATGTTTCAGGACCTAATCCAATTCAGGTGTACCCAGCAACTAAAGCTCCTTGGGAACGAATATCGATGGATTTATTGACAAATTTTGCGGAAACAGAGAAAGGGAACAAACATTTGCTTGTAATGGTCGATAATTTTTCACGGTTTTGCGAACTAGTTCCTATCCCGAACAAAACAGCAGAAACCATAGCCAGCGCATTCCATGACCAAATAATTTGTAGATATAGTATGCCTAAAGTAATCCTTTCAGATAATGGTCCAGAATTCAGTAATAGTATTCTAACTAGCTTGTGTGATTTATATAACATCAAAAAATGTAGCATCATGCCTTATCATCCGGCAAGTAATGGACTAGCTGAACGTACTAACAGGAAAGTGTTAGATGCCTTGAGAGTCACGTTGAATTTTGATAACAACAATTGGGATGATTTTATACCCTTAATTCAGTGTGCTATAAATTCTTCAATTAATGTTTCTACTGGTGACACACCTCACGCTATTCTTTATGGTACAGATAAGATCCTCCCTAATGAATTGATTAACGTACCTCCTACTCCCTTATATAACGTAGATGATTTTGTTCAAGTGAAGCGTAGACAAATGCAACTAGTATTCAAGAAAATACGAGAACAACTGTCCAAAGCAACAGCCGAGTTCACTCTAGCAAGGAATGCACGAGCTAAACCCAGTAAAATAACTATTGGATCTGTAGTAATGATACTTAACCAACACAGGTCTGGTCCTATGTACAAGTTAACTAAGAAATTTTTGGGTCCATATAAGGTAATCGAGCTTATTAAAGGTAACAAATACAGACTTAAGAACTTGTTAACAGGAGAGTATATAAATGAACATTTAGACCACATGAAGTTAGCTAAAATGACTGTTGACGAGACTGATGAGGAAGATGACAATGAACTTACCCAGACAGATACTCCTACTCGGACACCACCTTCTGTGGTTGACAGACCACTTGATGTTCAGCAACCCCATACTAGCAATTATAATCTTAGATCTAGACCTCTCGTTTCAACCGTGCACTCACCACATGTCCATTGGCTAGATGTTAACGAGGATATCTCTCAAGATGATAGTTTGTCGCATGAAGTTTCATCTGTTCCGGACCTTCAGTCAGAGCCAGAGTTGTATAGTGCTCTGGATGAGCTAGGTGTAGATATCCGCAGAATTTATAATTGAGTGCACTCTGCAGTTATTCTGTTGTTTTGAAAAAAAAAAAAAAAAAAAAAACTCATTTGCAGTATTTCTACCACATGTGTCTTATTATTACCATTATATATAATGTATAGTTTTTCTCAACTTTATTTTGTTATGAATTAGATGCCATTGTTAAGTCTACTACCATTTGTATTTTTACAGTGCTTGTCATAAGAGTTATTATTGTTCTAGCAACCACATTGAGGCCAGTGAATCCTGACTGCTATCACGCAGATGTTAGTCTTCTTGATCCAGGTCTTGTATATGCTTGTAAATATATTGCACATTATATATATTGTACATTGGTCTTGTAAATATATTGTATTATTTCAGAAAAAAAAGAAAAAAAAAAAAAAAATCATTATCTATCTTGAAATTCAATTGTGGTTGTTAGGTCAGAACTTTGTTCTATTATGTAATAATTGTTTAATTTTGTATGGTTTTCAAGCACATGCCATTGACACATGTTAATAATTTTGTTTAGGCAATACCTTGAGTTGTATTGTTCATATCTGATCAGTAGACATACACATGTTCTTAATACTCTGGTTTAATCAAAGCATTGTTACCATGATTTTCACCTATTATGATGAATTTTTTTTTTTGGTGCATATATGCCGAGTTGTTAGTATTACGCACACCTGATCTTCTTTCAATGTTTTATTATGCAAATTTCACATGTAAGCCATTATTGTATGCCACCGAGGTCCTTTCAGTATCATTGTAACTATATAGCTAGCCAGAGCTTGTCGACAAGGGACGTCGACTTGGTAGCGTGTCCGAGCGGTGTTATACTCAAATTCTGTCAGTTGAAATGTAACCAATCACAGGCGAGTAGGCCTCTGACGTCATGCCAGACAGAGGAGCATCAGCATGCTCCCAGCAGCCTCAGTTATCCTCACAGACTCAGAGTAGAAGGACCTCGGCTAGGCAGATATATACCTTGCTATCTCAGTCAATAAATATATACAGAAGCGACTACTGTGTCTACCTTCTACCCCGAAAAAGGCAAACGAATAGTTCGTTGTTCTGATTTTCGTTGTTGTAGTGTTCATTATTGTGGTGTTCTTTGTTGAGATGTTCGTTGTTGTGTTGTTCGTTGTTGTAAAGTTCGCTGTTGTGGTGTTTGTTGTTGAGATGTTCGTAGTTGTAGTGTTCGTTGTTGTAGTGTTCGTTGTTGAAGTGTTCGTTGTTCTGATTTTCGTTGTTGTAGTGTTCATTATTGTGGTGTTCGTTGTTGTGGTGTTCGTTGTTCTAGTGTTCGTTGTTGTAGTGTTCGATGTTGAGATGTTCGTTTTTGTGATGGTCGTTGTTGTGATGTTCGTTGTTGTAGTGTTCGTTGTTGTAGTGTTCGTTGTTCTGATTTTCGTTGTTGTAGTGTTCATTATTGTCTTGTTCGTTGTTGAGATGTTCGTTGTTGTGATGTTCGTTGTTGTAAAGTTCGTTGTTGTGGTGTTTGTTGTTGAGATGTTCGTAGTTGTAGTGTTCGTTGTTGTAGTGTTCGTTGTTGAAGTGTTCGTTGTTCTGATTTTCGTTGTTGTAGTGTTCATTATTGTGGTGTTCGTTGTTGTGGTGTTCGTTGTTCTAGTTTTCGTTGTTGTAGTGTTCGTTGTTGAGATGTTCGTTTTTGTGATGGTCGTTGTTGTGATGTTCGTTGTTGTAGTGTTCGTTGTTGTAGTGTTCGTTGTTCTGATTTTCGTTGTTGTAGTGTTCATTATTGTCTTGTTCGTTGTTGAGATGTTCGTTGTTGTGATGTTCGTTGTTGTGATGTTCGTTGTTGTTATGTTCATTGTTTATAGTGTTCGTTGTTTATAGTGTTCGTTGTTGAGAGGTTCGTTGTTGACATGTTCGTTGTTGTAAAGTTCATTGTTGTGGTGTTTGTTGTTGAGAGGTTCGTAGTTGTAGAGTTCGTTATTGAGATGTTCGTTGTTGTGGTGTTCATTGTTGTGATGTTCGTTGTTGTGGTGTTCGTTGTTTATAGTGTTCGTTGTTGTGATGTTCGTTGTTGATATGTTCGTTGTTGTAAAGTTCGTTGTTGTGGTGTTTGTTGTTAAGATGTTCGTAGTTGTAGTGTTCGTTGTTGTAGTGTTCATGTTGAAGTGTTCGTTGTTCTGATTTTCGTTGTTGTAGTGTTCATTATTGTGGTGTTCGTTGTTAAAGTGTTCGTTCTTCTAGTGTTCGTTGTTGTAGTGTTCATTATTGTGGTGTTCGTTGTTGTGGTGTTCGTTGTTCTAGTGTTCGTTGTTGTAGTGTTCGTTGTTGAGATGTTTGTTGTTGAGATGTTCGGTTTTGTGATGGTCGTTGTTGTGATGTTCGTTGTTGTATTGTTCGTTGTTGAGATGTTCGTTGTTGTGGTGTTCGTTGTGGTAGTGTTCGTTGTTGTAGTGTTCGTTGTTGTATTGTTCGTTGTTTTGGTGTTCGTTGTTGTAGTGTTCGTTGTTGTAGTGTTCGTTGTTTAGATATTCGTTGTTGAGATGTTCGTTGTTGTAGTGTTCGTTGTTGAGATGTTCGTTGTTGAGAGGTTCGTTGTTGAGATGTGCGTTGTTGTGGTGGTCGTTGTTGTAATGTTCGTTGTTGTGATTTTCGTTGTTGTAGTGTTCGTTGTTGAGATATTCGTTGTTGAGATGTTCGTTGTTGAGATGTTCGTTGTTGTTGTGTTCGTTGATGTTGTGTTCGTTGTTGTAGTGTTTGTTGTTGTAGTTTTCGTTGTTGTAATGTTAGTTGTTGTAGTGTTCGTTGTTGTGGTGTTCGTTGTTGTGGTGTTCGTTGTTGTAGTGTTCGTTGTTGTGGTGTTCGTTGTTGTGGTGTTCGTTGTTGTAGTGTTCGTTGTTGAAGTGTTCGTTGTTGTTTTGTTCGTTGTTGTAGTGTTCAATGTTGTATTGTTCGTTGTTGTAGTTTTAATTATTGTAGTGTTTGTTGTAGTGGTGTTCGTTGTTGTAATGGTCGTTTTTGTTATTTTCGTTGTTGTAATGTTCGTTGTTGAGGTGTTCGTTGTTGTAAAGTTCGTTGTTGTGGTGTTCGTTGTTGTGGTGTTCGTTGTTGAATTGTTCGTTGTTGTGGTGTTCGTTGTTGTGTTGTTTATTGTTAAGGTTTTCGTAGTTGTAGTGTTCGCTGTTGTAGTGTTCGTTGTTCTGATTTTCGTTGTTGTAGTGTTCATTATTGTGGTGTTCTTTGTTGAGATGTTCGTTTTTGTGATGGTCGTTGTTGTGATGTTCGTTGTTGTAGTGTTCGTTGTTCTGATTTTCGTTGTTGTAGTGTTCATTATTGTGGTGTTCGATGTTGAGATGTTCGTTGTTGTGATGTTCGTTGTTGTAAAGTTCGTTGTTGTGGTGTTTCTTGTTGAGATGTTCGTCGTTGTAGAGTTCATTGTTGAGATGTTCGTTGTTGTGGTGTTCGTTGTTGTGATGTTCGTTGTTGTGGTGTTCATTGTTTATAGTGTTCATTGTTTATAGTGTTCGTTGTTTATAGTGTTTGTTGTTAAGATGTTCGTAGTTGTAGTGTTCGTTATTGTAGTGTTCATTGTTGAAGTGTTCGTTGTTCTGATTTTCGTTGTTGTACTGTTCATTATTGTGGTGTTCGTTGTTGTGGTGTTCGTTGTTCTAGTGTTCGTTGTTGTAGTGTTCATTATTGTGGTGTTCGTTGTTGTGGTGTTCGTTGTTCTATTGTTCGTTGTTGTAGTGTTCGTTGTTAAGATGTTCGTTGTTGAGATGTTCGTTTTTGTGATGGTCGTTGTTGTGATGTTCGTTGTTGTAGTGTTCGTTGTTGAGATGTTCGTTGTTGAGATGTTCGTTGTTGAGATGTTCGTTTTTGTAATGGTCGTTGTTGTAATGTTCGTTGTTGTAGTGTTCGTTGTTGAGATGTTCGTTGTTGAGATGTTCGTTGTTGTAGTGTTCGTTGTTTTAGTGTTCGTTGTTGTTGTGTTCGTTGTTGTGGTGTTTGTTATGGTAGTGTTCGTTGTTGTAGTGTTCGTTGTTGTAGAGTTCGTTGTTTTGGTGTTCGTTGTTGTAGTGTTCGTTGTTGTAGTGTTCGTTGTTGTTGTGTTCGTTGTTGTAGTGTTCGTTGTTGAGATGTTCGTTGTTGAGATGTTCGTTGTTGAGATGTTCGTTGTTGTAGTGTTCGTTGCTGAGATGTTCGTTGTTCAGAGGTTCGTTGTTGAGATGTTCGTTGTTGTGGTGGTCGTTGTTGTAATGTTCGTTCTTGTGATGTTCGTTGTTGTAGTGTTCGTTGTTGAGATATTCGTTGTTGAGATGTTCGTTGTTGAGATGTTCGTTGTTGTGGTGTACGTTGATGTGGTGTTCGTTGTTGTAGTGTTCGTTGTTGTAGTGTTCGTTGTTGTAGTGTTCATTGTTGTAAAGTTCGTTGTTGTAGTGTTCGTTGTTGTAGTGTTCGTTGTTGTAATGTTCGTTGTTGTGGTGTTCGTTGTTGTAATGTTCATTGTTGCAGTGTTCGTTCTTGTAGTGTTCATTGTTGTAATGTTCGTTGTTGTGGTGTTTGTTGTTGTAGTGTTCGTTGTTGTAGTGTATGTTGATGTAGTGTTCGTTGTTGTATTGTTCCTTGTTGTGGAGTTCGTTCTTATAACGTTCGTTGTTGTAGTGTTCGTTGTTGTAGTGTTCATTGTTGTAAAGTTCGTTGTTGTAGTGTTCGTTGTTGTAGTGTTCGTTGTTGTAGTGTTCGTTGTTGTAATGTTCGTTGTTGTGGTGTTCGTTGTTGTAATGTTCATTGTTGCAGTGTTCGTTCTTGTAGTGTTCATTGTTGTAATGTTCGTTGTTGTGGTGTTTGTTGTTGTAGTGTTCGTTGTTGTAGTGTATGTTGATGTAGTGTTCGTTGTTGTATTGTTCCTTGTTGTGGAGTTCGTTCTTATAACGTTCGTTGTTGTAGTGTTCGTTGTTCTAATGTTCGTTGTTGTGGTGTTCGTTGTTGTAGCGTTCGTTGTTGTAGTGTTTGTTGTTGTAGTGTTCGTTGTTGTAATGTTAGTTGTTGTAGTGTTCATTGTTGTAATTTGTGTTCATTGTTGTAATTTTCGTTGTTGTGGCGTTCGTTGTTGTAGTGTTTGTTGTTGTGGTGTTCGTTGTTGTGGTGTTCGTTGTTGTGGTGTTCGTTGTTGTGGTGTTCGTTGTTGTGGTGTTCGTTGTTGTAGTGTTCGTTGTTGAAGTGTTCGTTGTTGTTTTGTTCGTTGTTGTAGTGGTCAATGTTGTATTGTTTGTTGTTGTAGTGTTAATTATTGTGGTATTCGTTGTTGTAATGGTCGTTTTTGTGATTTTCGTTTTTGTAATGTTCGTTGTTGAAGTGTTCGTTGTTGTTTTGATCGTTGTTGTAGTGTTCAATGTTGTATTGTTCGTTGTTGTAGTGTTAATTATTGTAGTGTTCGTTGTAGTGGTGTTCGTTGTTGTTATGGTCGTTTTTGTGATTTTCGTTGTTGTAATGTTCGTTGTTGAGGTGTTCGTTGTTGTAAAGTTCGTTGTTGTGGAGTTCGTTGTTGTGGTGTTCGTTGTTGTACTGTTCGTTGTTGTGGTGTTCGTTGTTGTGGTGTTTATTGTTAAGGTTTTCGTAGTTGTAGTGTTCGCTGTTGTAGTGTTCGTTGTTGTAGTGTTCGTTGTTCTGATTTTCGTTGTTTTAGTGTTCATTATTGTGGTGTTCTTTGTTGAGATGTTCGTTTTTGTGATGGTCGTGTTGTGATGTTCGTTGTTGTAGTGTTCGTTGTTGTAGTGTTCGTTGTTCTGATTTTCGTTGTTGTAGTGTTCATTATTGTGGTGTTCGTTGTTGAGATGTTCGTTGTTGTGATGTTCGTTGTTGTAAAGTTCGTTGTTGTGGTGTTTGTTGTTGAGATGTTCGTAGTTGTAGAGTTCGTTGTTGTGATGTTCGTTGTTGTGGTGTTCGTTGTTGTGATGTTCGATGTTGTGGTGTTTATTGTTTATAGTGTTCATTGTTTATAGTGTTCGTTGTTTATAGTGTTCGTTGTTTAGAGGTTCTTTGTTGAGATGTTCGTTGTTGTAAAGTTTGTTGTTGTGGTGTTTGTTGTTAAGTTGTTCGTAGTTGTAGTGTTCGTTGTTGTAGTGTTCATTGTTGAAGTGTTCGTTGTTCTGATTTTCGTTGTTGTATTGTTCATTATTGTGGTGTTCGTTGTTGTGGTGTTCGTTGTTCTAGTGTTCGTTGTTGTAGTGTTCATTATTGTGGTGTTCGTTGTTGTGGTGTTCGTTGTTCTATTGTTCGTTGTTGTAGTGTTCGTTGTTGAGATGTTCGTTGTTGAGATGTTCGTTTTTGTGATGGTCGTTGTTGTGATGTTCGTTGTTGTAGTGTTCGTTGTTGAGATGTTCGTTGTTGAGAAGTTCGTTGTTGTAGTGTTCATTGTTTTAGTGTTCGTTGTTGTAGTGTTCGTTGTTTTGGTGTTCGTTGTTGTAGTGTTCATTGTTGTAGTGTTCGTTGTTGTAGTGTTCGTTGTTGTAGTGTTCGTTGTTGTAGTGTTCGTTGCTGAGATGTTCGTTGTTGAGATGTTCGTTGTTGTAGTGTTCGTTGCTGAGATGTTCGTTGTTCAGAGGTTTGTTGTTGAGATCTTCGTTGTTGTGGTGGTCGTTGTTGTAATGTTCGTTCTTGTGATGTTCGTTGTGTAGTGTTCGTTGTTGTAGTGTTCGTTGTTGAGATATTCGTTGTTGAGATGTTCGTTGTTGAGATGTTCGTTGTTGTGCTGTACGTTGATGTGGTGTTCGTTGTTTTAGTCTTCGTTGTTGTAGTGTTCGTTGTTGTAGTGTTCGTTGTTGTAGTGTTCATTGTTGTAAAGTTCGTTGTTGTAGTGTTCGTTGTTGTAGTGTTCGTTGTTGTTGTGTTGGTTGTTGTAATGTTTGTTGTTGTGGTGTTCGTTGTTGTAATGTTCATTGTTGCAGTGTTCGTTGTTGTAGTGTTCATTGTTGTAATGTTCGTTGTTGTAGTGTTTTTTGTTGTAGTGTTCGTTGTTGTAGTGTATGTTGTTGTAGTGTTTGTTGTTGTAGTGTTCCTTGTTGTGGAGTTCGTTCTTATAACGTTCGTTGTTGTAGTGTTCGTTGTTTAATGTTCGTTGTTGTGGTGTTCGTTGTTGTAGCGTTCGTTGTTGTAGTGTTCGTTGTTGTATTGTTCGTTGTTGTGGTGTTAGTTGTTGTAAAGTTTGTTGTTGTATTGTTCGTTGTTGTGGTGTTAGTTGTTGTAAAGTTCGTTGTTGTGGTGTTTGTTGCTAAGGTTTTCGTAGTTGTAGTGTTTGTTGTTCTGATTTTCGTTGTTGTAGTGTTCATTATTGTGGTGTTCGTTGTTGAGATGTTCGTTGTTGTGATGTTCGTTGTTGTGATGTTCGTTCTTGTGGTGTTCGTTGTTGTAGTGTTCGTTGTTGAGATGTTCGTTGTTGTAGTGTACGTTGTTGTAGTGTTCGTTGTTGTAGTGTTCATTGTTGTAGTGTTCGTTTTTGAGATGTTCGTTGTTGAGATGTTCGTTGTTGTAGTGTTCGTTGTTGAGATGTTCGTTGTTGAGATGTTCGTTGTTGTGGTGTTCGTTGATATGGTGTTCGTTGTTGTAGTGTTCGTTGTTGTAGTGTTTGTTGTTGTAGTGTTCGTTGTTGTAGAGTTCATTGTTGTAAAGTTCGTTGTTGAAGTGTTCGTTGTTGTAGTGTTCGTTGTTGTAGTGTTCGTTGTTGTAATGTTCGTTGTTGTGGTGTTCGTTTTGTACTGTTCGTTGTTGTAGTGTTCGTTCTTGTAGTGTTCATTGTTGTAATGTTCGTTGTTGTAGTGTTCATTATTGTGGTGTTCGTTGTTGTGGTGTTTGTTGTTCTAGTGTTCGTTGTTGTAGTGTTCGTTGTTGAGATGTTCGTTGTTGAGATGTTCGTTTTTGTGATGGTCGTTGTTGTGATGTTCATTGTTGTAGTGTTCGTTGTTGTAGTGTTAGTTTTTCTGATTTTCGTTGTTGTAGTGTTCATTATTGTCTTGTTCGTTGTTGAGATGTTCGTTGTTGTGATGTTCGTTGTTGTAAAGTTCGTTGTTGTGGTGTTTGTTGTTGAGATGTTCGTAGTTGTAGAGTTCGTTGTTGAGATGTTCGTTGTTGTGATGTTCGTTGTTGTGATGTTCGTTGTTGTGGTGTTCATTGTTTATAGTGTTCGTTGTTTATAGTGTTCGTTGTTGAGAGGTTCGTTGTTGAGATGTTCGTTGTTGTGGTGTTCATTGTTGTGGGACATTTGGGGCTCGACTCTATTTATTTGAATATTAATATAATGAAAATCAATTACGAAGGACCACCCGCTTTTATAGAAAAAGGGAAACTAAGAAAATATGATCATTAAAAAATTCCTAGATGAACCAGTAACTATGGATAAAATACTAGAGAATATGATCACTGAAATAATTAATGAGCTGTATAATGAAATGAATCAAAGCCTCAAACACCTACATTGGGGGGTTATTACTGGAACTCAATACGTCCAGGAACTAGTGTGGTTCGTTCACCAGTCCAATGTATAATAATCTAATCCTATGAACATTTATAGAGTCATTATCTTTATCATCAATGAGAACATAGATTACGAACATGAAAAATAATAATCATAATAAACACATGTTAATCCAATGAACAGAGTTCTGCATGTAAAAGAATACAGATAATAGAAATCAAGGAATACGGAAAGAATCTTAGCTTAAAGACGATTTCCAAGAAGTTAGTTACGACTCATCCTCTGATTCTCCTGGACTCGTCATGGAACACTGGGAGTTGATTAACATGGGAAATGACAGCTCGGAGAATTCCTCACACACGCTGTAAATCAAATTGTTTTTCAGTAGCAACAGATTAAGCTACTGGATATCTATGTTCAAGAAATTGAGATTAATAATAAGAGGAAATAATGACCTGTAGTTTTTATTGTCGCACGGCGTCACGACAAGCTACCCAGCTATAAACCCACCCCCTATATGATGCATCAAATAAGGATAAAGGTACTTAGCTAATATGGGCACTGTGTAAGTTAAGGCTTGCCGAAGTTCGCGTCCTAGGTTCCGGTCCAGCCTATCCTAGATACTGACGCGCTTCACTGGCCGGTCACGTGGTATTACATAGAACCAAATTTAACAGGTTCTGGCCGAATGTCAAATTAATCTCTTGACCATTCGACTTGTTATGTAAATGACACTGACACCAGTGAAGTTAAGGTCTGCAAAGGTTCTTCACACCTCACAGTAGGGACTTTCTTCTTGAGATCTTGATGGTGTCTACCCTGGTGGCTGGGGTAATGGCGTCTCGTCGTGAGCGCGTTGCCTCGTGTACTGGCGTCTCCTCCACCCTGCTCCGCGTCCCGCATTTGTTACTCAAATTATTTATTGTGGATATTATCATTCCTCGCAGTTGTGATTGAAATGCTCCGATAAGGACAGGTTTATTATTTAGAGGAGTTAAATATTATTATTTGCCCGTTTTATGATAGTAAACGAACAATGGAGATGAATTAAAGTCTCTCCAGGGCATTCACGCGTGACGTTAAATTTATTACTAGATAACAGTTATAACTATAAACGCTCTATTTGGCTTTAGTTGGGGATCAGTTTATCTGTAATTAATTATCACACAGAACACCGTTGTTTATAGAGAATCAAATTCAATTCTCAGACACACTGGATATAAATGTGTTTATTACAATGGAATCTGACGCAATACTGGCGTCGGGTGACGTAAGAATTCTAGCCTTATTGTACAGATGTAATCATTAGTACATGTGAACTCTACGTTGGGTTAATTTTAATCACTACAATGATTAGTAGAATTAGTAATAATTAATGAGAATACAACAGTGTTGTATTTAGTGTTGGAAATTTCCAACATAACTCCAGGGGGAGGATTCTAGGGTCGTAGTGTAATGTGAAGTACTGACACCTATCCTGAAGTTGAGATTAATATTAGTATGTTAGTACACACATAACGAATGTCCCGTATTTGTCAAGGACATACAAGAAACTTTAGTCTTACTGATTTTCATATTAAAAGGAACATGTTATTATGAATTACCTAAAGCTAATAATTAAGAAAGCCTACAATAACTCTGAGATTGGTGTCGCTATGACATGTAATGTGTATGTTACAAATCTATAAGTCTGCAAACTCTCAAGTACTCTAGATAAATAATGTTTTTTATAGCCTACACAATAATTAAAGATTTAAATCACACAATTTAAACAACAGAATCTACTGTGATGGAATGTCCTGGGTCATAGTGACTTGTAATGGTTTGTTACTCGACATCACACCGCAGTATCATCATAGTTATCTAAATTGGATGTGAAAGGAATTATTCTTGGTCAGAGTTGTAATAGGCTTGCAGTTTCCGCCTACATTGTTGAGCAGAAGCTCTAGTGGGGCGGTTGCTCGGAGGATCAGAATTACTGTCCTCGGAAACTAATGGGGAAACTGGATCCGGCTGATATTCTCGTTCAGCCAATTCAAGAGGAACCAGCTTCTTTAAAGTTTTTAGAGTGGTGTTGCCTCGGCATAAAACTTTCACTACTCTCAGGACACCTTGATGATCTGGATGAATGGCAACAATTTTGCCTATGGACCACTCTGACCTTGGTCCATCACTGTCGACTAGTACTAGGTCCCCTGGTTTTAATTGCACTTTATTGTAAGGACTCGAAGCTCCGTAGTGGTACTCTCGTAGAGCTGTGAGGTACTCTCGAGTCCACACCTCATTCCACCTGTTAATAACTCTTGAGAGATGCTGGTAGCTTTCCACCAAGTCACCTCTGGTCACATGTGACGGGTCTACGGGGTCCTCTTCGGCTAAAGGGATGAGAGGGCTCAGTAGACCTCCATGGATCAAGTGTGAGGGGCTCAGAGGTTCTCTCTGGGCGAAATTATCAGACAGGTAGGTTAATGGGCGGTTATTGACTCGCGCCTCGATTTCCACAACAATAGTTTGGAGTTCGGAGTAACTGACCTTTTGTCTGTGTAAAGTTTTCCTTAGACACTTCTTGACTGTGCCTACCATTCGCTTATAGAACCCACCTTGCCAAGGGGCTCTCGGTGCTATGAATTTCCAGTGACATTGTCGTCTCTGTAGGACCGACTGTACTTCTGGGTGGTTCCAGACTTCTCGCAAACAAGCTTCTCCTGCCACAAAATTGTAACCATTGTCCGATATCATTAATTTGGGACAAGATCTGCGAGCAGCAAATCTGCGGAAGGCCTGAATGAAGGCTTCAGCACTCATGTCTGAAGTGACTTCTAAATGTACGCCTCTGGTTGTAGCACACGTAAAGAGACAAATGTATGCTTTCACTGGTATCTTATCTGGGTTGCCAGTGAGAAGTAAGGCTCCTGTGTAATCGACACCAGTGGTTTCAAAAGGACGAAGATGAACCACTCTTTCTTCAGGAGTGGTGGAGGTCCTGGGTAAGGACATACTCTAGCATCGTATCTTTTACAGATTACACAAGATTTAATAATTGACTTAACTGTCTGACGACCTTGAGGAAGCTAGGACTTTTGTCTAAGGTCGGTGAGAGTATCTAACACTCCACCATGTAAAGTACCATATTGATGGTTATGTAAAACAAGAGTTTAGTGATGATGTGGTGACGAGGTAGAAGAATTGGATTCTTTGTGTCCAAATCAATTTTTGCATGAAGCAAACGTCCTCCACATCTTAGTATATTATGAGTGTTGGCATCATACCAGATACCTAGAGACTTAGTTAATTTATCTGGAAGATTTTCATATTCGCTTCCATATGTCTCTTGTTGTGCACGTTTGATGCAGTAGAGGATAGGATTGGGAAACTTATGTCGAATTCCTATCTTAGCAAGAAAATCAAACACATGTGCAGTCACTCTTAATAACTTGCTTAAGTTAGAATAATTGTGAGGATCAATGGCTAAGATTCGTTGAGGTTCTGGTTCTTTCATGGGAGTGGTGATATTGGTCACTATGACTTGTGGCTTTTGTTTGGGCCACTGACCACCAACAAGCCATGAAGGTCCATTGAACACAGTGAAGATTGATAAGTTTTTTAGTGTTAACCCTCGAGATAAATAATCTGCAGGATTGTCCTTAGTAGGAACATGTCTGAATTTATATCCAGCAGATAACTCATGAATTTCCCTAACACGATTACTGACGTAGGGAGTCTTGTTGTTGTTGTTTCCTACCCAATGTTAGACTGCCTCGTTGTCTGACCACACGACAATCTCACCAAAGTGGATATTATTGAGTGTCTTTGTCAGGCAATGAGCCAATCTTACTCCCACCAGCAATGCAGTCAACTCCATTTGAGGTAAAGATCTTTTCTTAATGGGAGCAACTCTTGCTTTAGATGTGAGCAAAATTGATTGTGCACTATTAACTAAGTAGGCTACTGCGCCGTATGCTTTGCCAGAGGCATCGCAGAAAACGTGCAAATTGGTGGGTAAGTTTGGTCCTGAAGCATTACGAGGAAATTTCAAAACGCCTAACTGATTTAAATCCGTTGAGAGTATCTGCCATTTAGCTTGTAACTCACTTGGTAACGGATCATCCCATCCCATATGTTTCTGCCAGCACTCCTGCATTAGGAGTTTGCCCCTTATTAATATAGGACTAAGTAGGCCTAAAGGGTCAAATGGTTGACTGACAAACGAGAGCAGTGTTCTCATGGTAATGGTTGAGTTATCAGTTTGTACTGACTTGACATTCATCTCGTCAGTACTGGTGTTCCATTCCACGCCTAGCCTTTAATTGATTGGGTACCTGATAACCTGGAAATTCTTTCTCGATTACCTGGTTGAGTAACTCATTATTTGAGGCCCATGACTGTAGTGGCATATTGGCTCCTAATAGTTCACGGTTAGCCTCATGGTAGATTTCTACCAGATCAGTTTGATCATTAGTTGTTCCCTGGAAATTGTCGACATACAAGTTGTCGCTAATGTCTGCCTTATAGGGGCTGTTTGATTTCCTCAAATGTGTGTCTAATGTTGCTTGCAAAAGAAACGGTGAGGACGTAGCTCCAAATAATACTGAGGCAAAACGATATGTGATGACTTCACTGTTAGGATCCAGTGGATCCTTAATCCAGAGGAATTTTGTGTAGTTACGATCTTCCTCCTGCAAACCTACTCGGAGGAAAGCCTTGCTGATATCAGCAGTATAGGCGAAAATACCAGTGCGAAATCGTAACAGCACATCATGTAGCCTTTGGGTTAGGCTAGGTCCCGTTTGGAGACATTCATTTAAAGACACACTGCTTGGCTTTACTTTAGCACTACAGTTAAAGACAATACGATTAGGTTTTGTCAATGAGTCTTTCACCACAGCGTGATGAGGTAAATAATGACCTATTTTTCGGTCATCGTTATCAACAACCTCAATAAATTTACTGTTAAGTTGTTGTTGGATGAGTTGATGATACATGTTCAGTTTGTCTGGCTGCTTCTGTAGTCGTGTTAATTGAGACTGCAATTGTGAGGCTGCCATAAAATAATTAACTGGAAGTTGTGGATGATCCAACTTCCATGGGAGTCTTACCCAGTATTGTTTATTTTCATAGACAACTGTATCCAGGTATTGCTGGTAAGTCCACGTATCATCAGGACTTGGTTGTTCAGGGATAATACCTAAAGTGTCTAAATCCCACAAACGATGTACCGGTGGGTCAGACTCAATATCCTCAGATATTTCTCTGAAACGTAGGGGTGACTGTTCCAAGCCTAGTCACGCCACTATTATGTTATTAGATTGTTGGTTTGTGGACGCTGGATTTTGTCTGAAAAGCACCGGTCCCGTAAGCAATTTGCCTCCTGCAGACGACAACAAATTCATTCCGTGTTGTCTAGTGCATCCAGTTATAAATTTGTAATAATGATCCGCGCCTATAAGTATTCCAACATCAGTGAGGCAGTCAGAATTTATTTTATAATCTGCTAGCCTCATGCGGTTTCGTCTAAGATGTCTCGCAGTGCGAGCTAACCCTGTGACCTGCAGGTCTGTAGGAAGTTTATCTACTACTACCGCTTGTATTTGACTAGTGGAAGATCCGAGTTTCACTAATACCTTAACTACTTGGTAGTCACGAGGTCCACTATTTGACAAGAAACCAGAAATATTTAACCTCACACTTTTGGCAGGTTTTAAATTTAACTCATCTACCAACTGTTGTGTAATGAAGGTTTTCTGTGAACCTTGATCAAAAAGACCTCTAGTGTTAACTCTAGATCTTCGGTTTATCAGTCTAAGTTGAGCTGTAGGCAGAGTGGTATTATGCCTGACTCAGTAGC
>NC_091182.1:2608726-2663113 GCF_040958095.1 Procambarus clarkii | reverse complement strand
AAACACTACAACAACGAACACCACATCACCGAACACCACAACAACGAACATCTCAACAACGAACATCTCAACAACAAACATCTCAACAACGAACACTACAACAACGAACATCTCAACTACGAACACTGCAACAACGAACACCACAACAACGAACATCTCAACAACGAACACTACAACAACGAACGTTATAAGAACGAACTCCACAACAAGGAACACTACAACAACGAACACTACAGCAACATACACTACAACAACGAACACTACAACAACAAACACTACAACAACGAACACTACAACAACATACACTACAACAACGAACACTACACAACAAACACTACAACAACGAACATACATCAATGAACACTACAAGAAGAAACACTACAACAACGAACAGTACAATAACGAACACCACAACAACGAACATTACAACAACGAACACTACAACAACGAACACTACAACAACGAACACTACAACAACGAACTTTACAACAATGAACACTACAACAACGAACACTACAACAACGAACACTACAACAACGAACACTACAACAACGAACACCACATCAACGAACACACCACAACAACGAACATCTCAACAACGAATATCTCAACAACGAACACTACAACAACGAACAATCACAACAACGAACATTACAACAACGACCACCACAATAACGAACATCACAACAACGAACCTCTCAAAAACGAACACTACAATAATTAACACTACTACAACGAACAATACAACATTGAACACTACAACAACGAACAAAACAACAACGAACACTTCAACAACGAAAACTGCAACAACGAACACCACAACAACGAACACCACAACAACGAACACTACAACAACGAACACCACAACAACGAACACCACAACAACGAACACTACAACAACGAACACCACAACAACGAAAATTACAACAATGAACACTACAACAACTAACATTAAAACAACGAACACTACAACAACAAAACACTGCAACAACGAACGCTACAACAACAAACCCCACAACAACGAACACTACACAAACGAACGTTATAAGAACGAACTCCACAACAATGAACACTACAACAACGAACACTACAACAACATACACTACAACAAATAACACTAGAACAACAAACACTACAACAACGAACATTACAACAATGAACACTACTAGAACGAACACTACAACAACGAACATTACAACAACGAACACTACAACAACGAACACTACAACAACGAACACTACAACAACGAACTTTACAACAATGAACACTACAACAAAGAACACTACAACAACGAACACCACATCAACGAACACCACAACAACGAACATCTCAACAACGAACAACTCAACAACGAATATCTCAACAACGAACACTACAACAACGAACATCACAACAACGAATATTACAACAACGACCACCACAACAACGAACATCTCAACAACGAACCTCTCAACAACAAACATCTCAACAACGAACACTACAACAACGAACACTGCAATAATGACCACTACAACAACGAACACTACAACAACGAATTCCAAAACAACGAACATCTCAACAACGAACATCTCAACAACGAACACTACTACAACGAACACCACAATAACGAACATCTCAACAACGAACACTACAACAACGAACATCACAACAACGACCATCACAAAAACGAACATCTCAACAACGAACATCTCAACAATGAACACTACAACAACGAACACTAGAACAACGAACACCACAACAACGAACACCACAATAATGAACACTACAACAACGAACACTAGAACAACGAACACCACAACAACGAACACCACAATAATGAACACTACAACAACGAACACTACAACAACGAACACTACAACAACGAACACTGCAACTACGAAAACCTTAACAACAAACACCACAACAACGAACTTTACAACAACGAACACTACAACAACGAACACCACAACAACTATCACCACAACAACAAACACTACAACAACGAACGTTACAACAACGAAAATCACAAAAACGACCATTACAACAACGAACACCACTACAACGAACACTACAATAATTAACACTACAACAACGAACAATACAACATTGAGCACTACAACAACGAACAAAACAACAACGAACACTTCAACAACAAACACTGCAACAACGAACACCACAACAACGAACACCACAACAACGAACACTACAACAACGAACACCACAACAACGAACACCACAACAACGAACACTACAACAACGAACACCACAACAACGAAAATTACAACAATGAACACTACAACAACTAACATTAAAACAACGAACACTACAACAACAAACACTACAACAACGAACGCTACAACAACAAACCCCACAACAACGAACACTACAACAAGGAACGTTATAAGAACGAACTCCACAACAATGAACACTACAACAACGAACACTACAATAACATACACTACAACAAATAACACTAGAACAACAAACACTACAACAACGAACATTACAACAATGAACACTACAAGAACGAACACTACAACAACGAACATTACAACAACGAACACTACAACAACGAACACTACAACAACGAACACTACAACAACGAACTTTACAACAATGAACACTACAACAACGAACACTACAACAACGAACACTTCAACAACGAACACCACATCAACGAACACCACAACAACGAACATCTCAACAACGAACATCTCAACAACGAATATCTCAACAACGAACACTACAACAACGAACATCACAACAACGAATATTACAACAACGACCACCACAACAACGAACATCTCAACAACGAACCTCTCAACAACAAACATCTCAACAACGAACACTACAACAACGAACATCTCAACAACGAACATCTCAAAAACGAACACTACAACAACGAACACTACAACAACAAACATCTCAACAACGAACACTACAACAACGAACACCACAACAACGAACATCTCAACAACGAACACTACAACAACGAACACCACAAGAACGAACATCACAACAACAAACATCACAACAACGAACATCTCAACAACGAACACCACAATAATGAACACTACAACAACGAACACTACAACAACGAACACTACAACAACAAACAATACAACAACAAACACCACAACAACGGACTCCACAACAACGAACTTTACAAACACGAACACCTCAACAACGAACATTACAACAACGAAAATCACAAAAACGACCATTACAACAACGAAAATCACAAAAACGACCATTACAACAACGAACACCACTACAACGAACACTACAATAATTAACACTACAACAACGAACAATACAACATTGAACACTACAACAACGAACAAAACAACAACGAACACTTCAACAACGAACACTACAATAATTAACACTACAACAACGAACACCACAATAATGAACACTACAACAACGAACACTAGAACAACGAACACCACAACAACAAACACCACAATAATGAACACTACAACAACGAAAATAAGAACAACGAACACTACAACAACGAACACTACAACTACGAAAACCTTAACACAAACACCACAACAACGAACTTTACAACAACAAACACCACAACAACGAACTTTACAACAACGAACACTACAACAACGAACACCACAACAACTATCACCACAACAACAAACACTACAACAACGAACGTTACAACAACGAAAATCACAAAAACGACCATTACAACAACGAACACCACTACAACGAACACTACAATAATTAACACTACAACAACGAACAATACAACATTGAGCACTACAACAACGAACAAAACAACAACGAACACTTCAACAACAAACACTGCAACAACGAACACCACAACAACGAACACCACAACAACGAACACTACAACAACGAACACCACAACAACGAAAATTACAACAATGAAAACTACAACAACTAACATTAAAACAACGAACACTACAACAACAAACACTACAACAACGAACGCTACAACAACAAACCCCACAACAACGAACACTACAACAAGGAACGTTATAAGAACGAACTCCACAACAATGAACACTACAACAACGAACACTACAATAACATACACTACAACAAATAACACTAGAACAACAAACACTACAACAACGAACATTACAACAATGAACACTACAAGAACGAACACTACAACAACGAACATTACAACAACGAACACTACAACAACGAACACTACAACAACGAACACTACAACAACGAACTTTACAACAATGAACACTACAACAACGAACACTACAACAACGTACACTACAACAACGAACACCACATCAACGAACACCACAACAACGAACATCTCAACAACGAACATCTCAACAACGAATATCTCAACAACGAACACTACAACAACGAACATCACAACAACGAATATTACAACAACGACCACCACAACAACGAACATCTCAACAACGAACCTCTCAACAACAAACATCTCAACAACGAACGCTACAACAACGAACATCTCAACAACGAACATCTCAAAAACGAACACTACAACAACGAACACTACAACAACAAACATCTCAACAACGAACACTACAACAACGAACACCACAACAACGAACATCTCAACAACGAACACTACAACAACGAACACCACAAGAACGAACATCACAACAACAAACATCACAAGAACGAACATCTCAACAACGAGCACCACAATAATGAACACTACAACAACGAACACTACAACAACGAACACTACAACAACAAACAATACAACAACAAACACCACAACAACGGACTCCACAACAACGAACTTTACAAACACGAACACCTCAACAACGAACATTACAACAACGAAAATCACAAAAACGACCATTACAACAACCGAAAATCACAAAAACGACCATTACAACAACGAACACCACTACAACGAACACTACAATAATTAACACTACAACAACGAACAATACAACATTGAACACTACAACAACGAACAAAACAACAACGAACACTTCAACAACGAACACTACAATAATTAACACTACAACAACGAACACCACAATAATGAACACTACAACAACGAACACTAGAACAACGAACACCACAACAACGAACACCACAATAATGAACACTACAACAACGAAAATAAGAACAACGAACACTACAACAACGAACACTACAACTACGAAAACCTTAACACAAACACCACAACAACGAACTTTACAACAACGAACACCACAACAACGAACAATACAACAACGAACACTAAAACAACGAACACTACAACAACGAACATCTCAACAACGAACATCTCAACAACGAACATCTCAACAACGAACACTACAACAACGAACACTAGAACAACGAACACCACAACAACGAACACCACAATAATGAACACTAGAACAACGAACACTAGAACAACGAACACCACAACAACGAACACCACAATAATGAACACTACAACAACGAAAATAAGAACAACGAACACTACAACAACGAACACTACAACTACGAAAACCTTAACAACAAACACCACAACAACGAAGTTTACAACAACGAACACCACAACAACGAACAATACAACAACGAACACCACAACAACGAACTCCACAACAACGAACTTTACAACAACGAACACCTCAACAACGAACGTTACAACAACGAAAATCACAAAAACGACCATTACAACAACGAACACCACTACAACGAACACTACAATAATTAACACTACAACAACGAACAATACAACATTGAACACTACAACAACGAACAAAACAACAACGAACACTTCAACAACGAACACTACAACAACGAACACTACAACAACGAACACCACAACAACGAACACTACAACAACGAACACCACAACAACGAACACCACAACAACGAACACTACCACAACGAACACCACAACAACGAAAATTACAACAATGAACACTACAACAACTAACATTACAACAACGAACACTATAACAACAAACACTACAACATCGAACGCTACAACAACGAACACCACAACAATGAACACCACAACAACGAACACTACAACAACGAACGTTATAATAACGAACTCCACAACAAGGAACACTACAACAACGAACACTACAGCAAAATACACTACAACAACGAACACTACAACAACAAACACTACAACAACGAACACTACAACAACATACACTACAACAACGAACACTACAACACCAAACACTACAACAACGAACATTACAACAATGAACACTGCAAGAACGAACACTACAACAACGAACAGTACAATACGAACACCACAACAACGAACATTACAACAACGAACACTACAACAACGAACAATACAACAACGAACACTACAACAACGAACTTTACAACAACGAACACTACAACAACGAAAACTACAACAATGAACACTACAACAACGAACGCTACAACAACAAACCCCACAACAACGAACACTACAACAAGGAACGTTATAAGAACGAACTCCACAACAATGAACTCTACAACAACGAACACTACAATAACATACACTACAACAAATAACACTAGAACAACAAACACTACAACAACGAACATTACAACAATGAACACTACAAGAACGAACACTACAACAACGAACATTACAACAACGAACACTACAACAACGAACACTACAACAACGAACACTACAACAACGAACTTTACAACAATGAACACTACAACAACGAACACTACAACAACGAACACTACAACAACGAACACCACATCAACGAACACCACAACAACGAACATCTCAACAACGAACATCTCAACAACGAATATCTCAACAACGAACACTACAACAACCAACATCACAACAACGAATATTACAACAACGACCACCACAACAACGAACATCTCAACAACGAACCTCTCAACAACAAACATCTCAAAAACGAACACTAAAACAACGAACATCTCAACAACGAACATCTCAAAAACGAACACTACAACAACGAACACTACAACAACAAACATCTCAACAACGAACACTACAACAACGAACACCACAACAACGAACATCTCAACAACGAACACTACAACAACGAACACCACAAGAACGAACATCACAACAACAAACATCACAACAACGAACATCTCAACAACGAACACCACAATAATGAACACTACAACAACGAACACTACAACAACGAACACTACAACAACAAACAATACAACAACAAACACCACAACAACGGACTCCACAACAATGAACTTTACAAACACGAACACCTCAACAACGAACATTGCAACAACGAAAATCACAAAAACGACCATTACAACAACGAAAATCACAAAAACGACCATTACAACAACGAACACCACTACAACGAACACTACAATAATTAACACTACAACAACGAACAATACAACATTGAACACTACAACAACGAACAAAACAACAACGAACACTTCAACAACGAACACTACAATAATTAACACTACAACAACGAACACCACAATAATGAACACTACAACAACGAACACTAGAACAACGAACATCACAACAACGAACATTACAACAACGACCACCACAACAACGAACATCTCAACAACGAACCTCTCAAAAACGAACACTACAATAATTAACACTTCAACAACGAACAATACAACATTGAACACTACAACAACGAACAAAACAACAACGAACACTTCAACAACGAAAACTGCAACAACGAACACCACAACAACGAACACCACAACAACGAACACTACAACAACGAACACCACAACAACGAACACTATAACAACAAACACTACAACATCGAACGCTACAACAACGAACACCACAACAATGAACACCACAACAACGAACATTACAACAACGAACACTACAACAACGAACACTACAACAACGAACACTACAACAACGAATTTTACAACAATGAACACTACAACAACGAACACTACAACAACGAACACTACAACAACGAACACTACAACAACGAACACCACATCAACGAACTTCACAACAACGAACATCTCAACAACGAATATCTCAACAACGAACACTACAACAACGAACATCACAACAACGAACATTACAACAACGACCACCACAACAACGAACATCTCAACAACGAACCTCTCAAAAACGAACACTACAATAATTAACACTACAACAACGAACAATACAACATTGAACACTACAACAACGAACAAAACAACAACGAACACTTCAACAACGAAAACTGCAACAACGAACACCACAACAACGAACACCACAACAACGAACACTACAACAACGAACACAACAACAACGAACACCACAACAACGAACACTACAACAACGAACACCACAACAACGAAAATTACAACAATGAACACTACAACAACTAACATTAAAACAACGAACACTACAACAACAAACACTACAACAACGAACGCTACAACAACAAACCCCACAACAACGAACACTACAACAACGAACGTTATAAGAACGAACTCCACAACAATGAACACTACAACAACGAACACTACAACAACATACACTACAACAAATAACACTAGAACAACAAACACTACAACAACGAACATTACAACAATGAACACTACTAGAACGAACACTACAACAACGAACATTACAACAACGAACACTACAACAACGAACACTACAACAACGAACACTACAACAACGAACTTTACAACAATGAACACTACAACAACGAACACTACAACAACGAACACCACATCAACGAACACCACAACAACGAACATCTCAACAACGAACAACTCAACAACGAATATCTCAACAACGAACACTACAACAACGAACATCACAACAACGAATATTACAACAACGACCACCACAACAACGAACATCTCAACAACGAACCTCTCAACAACAAACATCTCAACAACGAACACTACAACAACGAACACTGCAATAATGACCACTACAACAACGAACACTACAACAACGAATTCCAAAACAACGAACATCTCAACAACGAACATCTCAACAACGAACACTACTACAACGAACACCACAATAACGAACATCTCAACAACGAACACTACAACAACGAACATCACAACAACGACCATCACAAAAACGAACATCTCAACAACGAACATCTCAACAATGAACACTACAACAACGAACACTAGAACAACGAACACCACAACAACGAACACCACAATAATGAACACTACAACAACGAACACTAGAACAACGAACACCACAACAACGAACACCACAATAATGAACACTACAACAACGAACACTACAACAACGAACACTACAACAACGAACACTGCAACTACGAAAACCTTAACAACAAACACCACAACAACGAACTTTACAACAACGAACACTACAACAACGAACACCACAACAACTATCACCACAACAACAAACACTACAACAACGAACGTTACAACAACGAAAATCACAAAAACGACCATTACAACAACGAACACCACTACAACGAACACTACAATAATTAACACTACAACAACGAACAATACAACATTGAGCACTACAACAACGAACAAAACAACAACGAACACTTCAACAACAAACACTGCAACAACGAACACCACAACAACGAACACCACAACAACGAACACTACAACAACGAACACCACAACAACGAACACCACAACAACGAACACTACAACAACGAACAACACAACAACGAAAATTACAACAATGAACACTACAACAACTAACATTAAAACAACGAACACTACAACAACAAACACTACAACAACGAACGCTACAACAACAAACCCCACAACAACGAACACTACAACAAGGAACGTTATAAGAACGAACTCCACAACAATGAACACTACAACAACGAACACTACAATAACATACACTACAACAAATAACACTAGAACAACAAACACTACAACAACGAACATTACAACAATGAACACTACAAGAACGAACACTACAACAACGAACATTACAACAACGAACACTACAACAACGAACACTACAACAACGAACACTACAGCAACGAACTTTACAACAATGAACACTACAACAACGAACACTACAACAACGAACACTACAACAACGAACACCACATCAACGAACACCACAACAACGAACATCTCAACAACGAACATCTCAACAACGAATATCTCAACAACGAACACTACAACAACGAACATCACAACAACGAATATTACAACAACGACCACCACAACAACGAACATCTCAACAACGAACCTCTCAACAACAAACATCTCAACAACGAACACTACAACAACGAACATCTCAACAACGAACATCTCAAAAACGAACACTACAACAACGAACACTACAACAACAAACATCTCAACAACGAACACTACAACAACGAACACCACAACAACGAACATCTCAACAACGAACACTACAACAACGAACACCACAAGAACGAACATCGCAACAACAAACATCACAACAACGAACATCTCAACAACGAACACCACAATAATGAACACTACAACAACGAACACTACAACAACGAACACTACAACAACAAACAATACAACAACAAACACCACAACAACGGACTCCACAACAACGAACTTTACAAACACGAACACCTCAACAACGAACATTACAACAACGAAAATCACAAAAACGACATTACAACAACGAAAATCACAAAAACGACCATTACAACAACGAACACCACTACAACGAACACTACAATAATTAACACTACAACAACGAACAATACAACATTGAACACTACAACAACGAACAAAACAACAACGAACACTTCAACAACGAACACTACAATAATTAACACTACAACAACGAACACCACAATAATGAACACTACAACAACGAACACTAGAACAACGAACACCACAACAACGAACACCACAATAATGAACACTACAACAACGAAAATAAGAACAACGAACACTACAACAACGAACACTACAACTACGAAAACCTTAACACAAACACCACAACAACGAACTTTACAACAACGAACACCACAACAACGAACAATACAACAACGAACACTAAAACAACGAACACTACAACAACGAACATCTCAACAACGAACATCTCAACAACGAACATCTCAACAACGAACACTACAACAACGAACAATAGAACAACGAACACCACAACAACGAACACCACAATAATGAACACTAGAACAACGAACACTAGAACAACGAACACCACAACAACGAACACCACAATAATGAACACTACAACAACGAAAATAAGAACAACGAACACTACAACAACGAACACTACAACTACGAAAACCTTAACAACAAACACCACAACAACGAACTTTACAACAACGAACACCACAAAAACGAACAATACAACAACGAACACCACAACAACGAACTCCACAACAACGAACTTTACAACAACGAACACCTCAACGACGAACGTTACAACAACGAAAATCACAAAAACGACCATTACAACAACGAACACCACTACAACGAACACTACAATAATTAACACTACAACAACGAACAATACAACATTGAACACTACAACAACGAACAAAACAACAACGAACACTTCAACAACGAACACTACAACAACGAACACCACAACAACGAACACCACAACAACGAACACTACAACAACGAACACCACAACAACGAACACCACAACAACGAACACTACCACAACGAACACCACAACAACGAAAATTACAACAATGAACACTACAACAACTAACATTACAACAACGAACACTATAACAACAAACACTACAACATCGAACGCTACAACAACGAACACCACAACAATGAACACCACAACAACGAACACTACAACAACGAACGTTATAAGAACGAACTCCACAACAAGGAACACTACAACAACGAACACTACAGCAACATACACTACAACAACGAACACTACAACAACAAACACTACAACAACGAACAATACAACAACATACACTACAACAATGAACACTACAACACCAAACACTACAACAACGAACATTACAACAATGAACACTACAAGAACGAACACTACAACAACGAACAGTACAATACGAACACCACAACAACGAACATTACAACAACGAACACTACAACAACGAACAATACAACAACGAACACTACAACAACGAACTTTACAACAACGAACACTACAACAACGAAAACTACAACAATGAACACTACAACAACGAACGCTACAACAACAAACCCCACAACAACGAACACTACAACAAGGAACGTTATAAGAACGAACTCCACAACAATGAACACTACAACAACGAACACTACAATAACATACACTACAACAAATAACACTAGAACAACAAACACTACAACAACGAACATTACAACAATGAACACTACAAGAACGAACACTACAACAACGAACATTACAACAACGAACACTACAACAACGAACACTACAACAACGAACACTACAACAACGAACTTTACAACAATGAACACTACAACAACGAACACTACAACAACGAACACTACAACAACGAACACCACATCAACGAACACCACAACAACGAACATCTCAACAACGAACATCTCAACAACGAATATCTCAACAACGAGCACTACAACAACGAACATCACAACAACGAATATTACAACAACGACCACCACAACAACGAACATCTCAACAACGAACCTCTCAACAACAAACATCTCAACAACGAACACTAAAACAACGAACATCTCAACAACGAACATCTCAAAAACGAACACTACAACAACGAACACTACAACAACAAACATCTCAACAACGAACACTACAACAACGAACACCACAACAACGAACATCTCAACAACGAACACTACAACAACGAACACCACAAGAACGAACATCACAACAACAAACATCACAACAACGAACATCTCAACAACGAACACCACAATAATGAACACTACAACAACGAACACTACAACAACGAACACTACAACAACAAACAATACAACAACAAACACCACAACAACGGACTCCACAACAATGAACTTTACAAACACGAACACCTCAACAACGAACATTACAACAACGAAAATCACAAAAACGACCATTACAACAACGAAAATCACAAAAACGACCATTACAACAACGAACACCACTACAACAAACACTACAATAATTAACACTACAACAACGAACAATACAACATTGAACACTACAACAATGAACAAAACAACAACGAACACTTCAACAACGAACACTACAATAATTAACACTACAACAACGAACACCACAATAATGAACACTACAACAACGAACACTAGAACAACGAACACCACAACAACGAACACCACAATAATGAACACACAACAACGAAAATAAGAACAACGAACACTACAACAACGAACACTACAACTACGAAAACCTTAACACAAACACCACAACAACGAACTTTACAACAACGAACACCACAACAACGAACAATACAACAACGAACACTAAAACAACGAACACTACAACAACGAACATCTCAACAACGAACATCTCAACAACGAACATCTCAACAACGAACACTACAACAACGAACACTAGAACAACGAACACCACAACAACGAACACCACAATAATGAACACTAGAACAACGAACACTAGAACAACGAACACCACAACAACGAACACCACAATAATGAACACTACAAAAACGAAAATAAGAACAACGAACACTACAACAACGAACACTACAACTACGAAAACCTTAACAACAAACACCACAACAACGAACTTTACAACAACGAACACCACAACAACGAACAATACAACAACGAACACCACAACAACGAACTCCACAACAACGAACTTTACAACAACGAACACCTCAACAACGAACGTTACAACAACGAAAATCACAAAAACGACCATTACAACAACGAACACCACTACAACGAACACTACACTAATTAACACTACAACAACGAACAATACAACATTGAACACTACAACAACGAACAAAACAACAACGAACACTTCAACAACGAACACTACAACAACGAACACCACAACAACGAACACCACAACAACGAACACTACAACAACGAACACCACAACAACGAACACCACAACAACGAACACTACCACAACGAACACCACAACAACGAAAATTACAACAATGAACACTACAACAACTAACATTACAACAACGAACACTATAACAACAAACACTACAACATCGAACACTATCGAACAACACACAACAACGAACACACAACAATGAACACCACAACAACGAACACTACAACAACGAACGTTATAAGAACGAACTCCACAACAAGGAACACTACAACAACGAACACTACAGCAACATACACTACAACAACGAACACTACAACAACAAACACTACAACAACGAACACTACAACAACATACACTACAACAACGAACACTACAACACCAAACACTACAACAACGAACATTACAACAATGAACACTACAAGAACGAACACTACAACAACGAACAGTACAATACGAACACCACAACAACGAACATTACAACAACGAACACTACAACAACGAACAATACAACAACGAACACTACAACAACGAACTTTACAACAACGAACACTACAACAACGAACACTACAACAATGAACACTACAACAACGAACACTCCAACAACGAACACCACATCAACGAACACCACAACAACGAACATCTCAACAACGAACACTACAACAACGAACATCACAACAACAAACATTACAACAACGACCACCACAACAACGAACATCTCAACAACGAACCTCTCAAAAACGAACACCACAACAACGAACACTACAACAACGAACATCTCAACAACGAACATATCAACAACGAACACTACAACAACGAACACTGCAATAATGAACACTACAACAACGAACACTACAACAACGAACACTACAACAACGAACACTGCAACTACGAAAACCTTAACAACAAACACCACAACAACGAACTTTACAACAACGAACACTACAACAACGAACACCACAACAACTATCACCACAACAACAAACACTACAACAACGAACGTTACAACAACGAAAATCACAAAAACGACCATTACAACAACGAACACCACTACAACGAACACTACAATAATTAACACTACAACAACGAACAATACAACATTGAACACTACAACAACGAACAAAACAACAACGAACACTTCAACAACGAACACTGCAACAACGAACACCACAACAACGAACACCACAACAACGAACACTACAACAACGAAGACCACAACAACGAACACCACAACAACGAACAATACAACAACGAACACCACAACAACGAAAATTACAACAATGAACACTACAACAACTAACATTAAAACAACGAACACTACAGCAACAAACACTACAACAACGAATGCTACAACAACAAACCCCACAACAACGAACACTACAACAACGAACGTTATAAGAACGAACTCCACAACAATGAACACTACAACAACGAACACTACAACAACATACACTACAACAAATAACACTAGAACAACAAACACTACAACAACGAACATTACAACAATGAACACTACAAGAACGAACACTACAACAACGAACATTACAACAACGAACACTAAAACAACGAACACTACAACAACGAACACTACAACAACGAACTTTACAACAATGAACACTACAACAACGAACACTACAACAACGAACACCACATCAACGAACACCACAACAACGAACATCTCAACAACGAATATCTCAACAACGAATATCTCAACAACGAACACTACAACAACGAACATCACAACAACGAATATTACAACAACGACCACCACAACAACGAACATCTCAACAACGAACCTCTCAACAACAAACATCTCAACAACGAACACTACAACAACGAACATCTCAACAACGAACATCTCAAAAACGAACACTACAACAACGAACACTACAACAACGAACACTTCAACAACGAACACCACAAAAATGAGCACTAAAACAACGAACACTACAACAACGAACACTACAACAACGAACACTACAACAACGAACATCACAACAACGAACATCTCAACATCGAACACTGCAACAACGAACACCACAACAACGAACATCTCAACAACGAACACTACAACAACGAACACTACAACAACGAACACTACAAAAACGAACACTACAACAACGAACACTACAATAACGAACACCACAACAACGAACACCACAAAAATGAGCACTAAAAAAACGAACACTACAACTACGAAAACCTTAACACAAACACCACAACAACGAACTTTACAACAACGAACACCACAACAACGAACAATACAACAACGAACACTAAAACAACGAACACTACAACAACGAACATCTCAACAACGAACATCTCAACAACGAACATCTCAACAACGAACACTACAACAACGAACACTAGAACAACGAACACCACAACAACGAACACCACAATAATGAACACTACAACAACGAACACTAGAACAACGAACACCACAACAACGAACACCACAATAATGAACACTACAACAACGAAAATAAGAACAACGAACACTACAACAACGAACACTACAACAACGAACACTGCAACTACGAAAACCTTAACAACAAACACCACAACAACGAACTTTACAACAACGAACACTACAACAACGAACACCACAACAACTATCACCACAACAACAAACACTACAACAACGAACGTTACAACAACGAAAATCACAAAAACGACCATTACAACAACGAACACACTACAACGAACACTACAATAATTAACACTACAACAACGAACAATACAACATTGAACACTACAACAACGAACAAAACAACAACGAACACTTCAACAGCGAACACTGCAACAACGAACACCACAACAACGAACTCCACAACAACGAACACTACAACAACGAACACCACAACAACGAACACCACAACAACGAACAATACAACAACGAACACCACAACAACGAAAATTACAACAATGAACACTACAACAACTAACATTAAAACAACGAACACTACAACAACAAACACTACAACAACGAACGCTACAACAACAAACCCCACAACAACGAACACTACAACAACGAACGTTATAAGAACGAACTCCACAACAATGAACACTACAACAACGAACACTACAACAACATACACTACAACAAATAACACTAGAACAACAAACACTACAACAACGAACATTACAACAATGAACACTACAAGAACGAACACTACAACAACGAACATTACAACAACGAACACTACAACAATGAACACTACAACAACGAACACTACAACAACGAACACCACATCAACGAACACCACAACAACGAACATCTCAACAACGAACATCTCAACAACGAATATCTCAACAACGAACACTACAACAACGAACATCACAACAACGAATATTACAACAACGACCACCACAACAACGAACATCTCAACAACGAACCTCTCAACAACAAACATCTCAACAACGAACACTACAACAACGAACATCTCAACAACGAACATCTCAAAAACGAACACTACAACAACGAACACTACAACAACGAACACTTCAACAACGAACACCATAAAAATGAGCACTAAAACAACGAACACTACAACAACGAACACTACAACAACGAACACTACAACAACGAACATCACAACAACGAACATCTCAACAACGAACACTGCAACAACGAACACCACAACAACGAACATCTCAACAACGAACACTACAACAACGAACACTACAACAACGAACACTACAAAAACGAACACTACAACAACGAACACTACAATAACGAACACCACAACAACGAACACCACAAAAATGAGCACTAAAACAACGAACACTACAACAACGAACACTACAACAACGAACACCACAACAACGAACACCACAACAACGAATGTCTCAACAACGAACATCTCATCAACGAACAGTACAACAATGAACACTACAACAACGAGCACCACAACAACGAACGCTACAACAACGAACACCACAACAACGAACATTACAACAACGAACATCATAAAAATGACCATTACAACAACGAACACCACAACAACGAACACTACACTAATTAACACTACAACAACGAACATTACAACAATGAACACTACAACAACGAAGAAAACAATAACGAACTCTTCAACAACGAACACTACAACAACGAACACCACAACAACGAACACCACAACAACAAACACTACAACAACGAACACCACAACAACGAAATTTACAACAATGAACACTACAACAACTAACATTACAACAACGAACACCACAATAACGATCACTACAACAACAAACACTACAACAACGAACGCTACAACAACGAACACCACAACAACGAACATTAGAACAACGAACACTACAACAACGAAGGTTATAAGAATAAACTTCACAACAACGGACATTACAACAAGGAACACTACTACAACGAACACTACAACAACATACACTACAACAACGAACACTACAACAACAAACACTACAACAACGAACATTAAAACAATGAACACCACAACAACGAACACAACAACAACAAGAACACTATAACAACGAACACCATAACAACGAACACTACAACAACGAACAAAACAACAACAAACACCAAAACAACGAACACTTCAACACCACAACACCACAACAACGAACATCTCAACAACGAACACTGCAACAACGAACACCACAACAACGAACATCTCAACAACGAACACTTCAACAGCGAACACTACAACAACGAACACTACAAAAACGAACACTACAACAACGAACACTGCAATAACGAACACTACAACAACAAACACTACAACAACGAACACCACATCACCGAACACCACAACAACGAACATCTCAACAACGAACATCTCAACAACAAACATCTCAACAACGAACACTACAACAACGAACATCTCAACTACGAACACTGCAACAACGAACACCACAACAACGAACATCTCAACAACGAACACTACAACAACGAACGTTATAAGAACGAACTCCACAACAAGGAACACTACAACAACGAACACTACAGCAACATACACTACAACAACAAACACTACAACAACAAACACTACAACAACGAACACTACAACAACATACACTACAACAACGAACACTACAACAACAAACACTACAACAACGAACATTACATCAATGAACACTACAAGAACAAACACTATAACAACGAACAGTACAATAACGAACACCACAACAACGAACATTACAACAACGAACACTACAACAACGAACACTACAACAACGAACACTACAACAACGAACTTTACAACAATGAACACTACAACAACGAACACTACAACAACGAACACTACAACAACGAACACTACAACAACGAACACCACATCAACGAACACCACAACAACGAACATCTCAACAACGAATATCTCAACAACGAACACTACAACAACGAACATCACAACAACGAACATTACAACAACGACCACCACAACAACGAACATCTCAACAACGAACCTCTCAAAAACGAACACCTCAACAACGAACACTACAACAACGAACATCTCAACAACGAACATCTCAACAACGAACACTACAACAACGAACACTGCAATAATGACCACTACAACAACGAACACTACAACAACGAACACTGCAATAATGACCACTACAACAACGAACACTACAACAACGAATTCCAAAACAACGAACATCTCAACAACGAACATCTCAACAACGAACACTACTACAACGAACACCACAATAACGAACATCTCAACAACGAACACTACAACAACGAACATCACAACAACGACCATCACAAAAACGAACATCTCAACAACGAACATCTCAACAATGAACACTACAACAACGAACACTAGAACAACGAACACCACAACAACGAACACCACAATAATGAACACTACAACAACGAACACTAGAACAACGAACACCACAACAACGAACACCACAATAATGAACACTACAACAACGAACACTACAACAACGAACACTACAACAACGAACACTGCGACTACGAAAACCTTAACAACAAACACCACAACAACGAACTTTACAACAACGAACACTACAACAACGAACACCACAACAACTATCACCACAACAAAAACACTACAACAACGAACGTTACAACAACGAAAATCACAAAAACGACCATTACAACAACGAACACCACTACAACGAACACTATAAAATTAACACTACAACAACGAACAATACAACATTGAACACTACAACAACGAACAAAACAACAACGAACACTTCAACAACGAACACTGCAACAACGAACACCACAACAACGAACACCACAACAACGAACACTACAACAACGAACACCACAACAACGAACACCACAACAACGAACACTACAACAACGAACACCACAACAACGAAAATTACAACAATGAACACTACAACAACTAACATTAAAACAACGAACACTACAACAACAAACACTACAACAACGAACGCTACAACAACAAACCCCACAACAACGAACACTACAACAACGAACGTTATAAGAACGAACTCCACAACAATGAACACTACAACAACGAACACTACAATAACATACACTACAACAAATAACACTAGAACAACAAACACTACAACAACGAACATTACAACAATGAACACTACAAGAACGAACACTACAACAACGAACATTACAACAACGAACACTACAACAACGAACACTACAACAACGAACACTACAACAACGAACTTTACAACAATGAACACTACAACAACGAACACTACAACAACGAACACTACAACAACGAACACCACATCAACGAACACCACAACAACGAACATCTCAACAACGAACATCTCAACAACGAATATCTCAACAACGAACACTACAACAACGAACATCACAACAACGAATATTACAACAACAACACCACAACAACGAACATCTCAACAACGAACCTCTCAACAACAAACATCTCAACAACGAACACTACAACAACGAACATCTCAACAACGAACATCTCAAAAACGAACACTACAACAACGAACACTAAAACAACAAACATCTCAACAACGAACACTACAACAACGAACACCACAACAACGAACATCTCAACAACGAACACTACAACAACGAACACCAAAAGAACGAACATCACAACAACAAACATCACAACAACGAACATCTCAACAACGAACACCACAATAATGAACACTACAACAACGAAAATCAGAACAACGAACACTACAACAACGAACACTACAACTACGAAAACCATAACAACAAACACCACAACAACAAACAATACAACAACGAACACCACAACAACGGACTCCACAACAACGAACTTTACAAACACGAACACCTCAACAACGAACATTACAACAACGAAAATCACAAAAACGACCATTACAACAACGAAAATTACAAAAACGACCATTACAACAACGAACACCACTACAACGAACACTACAATAATTAACACTACAACAACGAACAATACAACATTGAACACTACAACAACGAACAAAACAACAACGAACACTTCAACAACGAACACTACAATAATTAACACTACAACAACGAACACCACAATAATGAACACTACAACAACGAACACTAGAATAACGAACACCACAACAACGAACACCACAATAATGAACACTACAACAACGAAAACCATAACACAAACACCACAACAACGAACTTTACAACAACGAACACCACAACAACGAACAATACAACAACGAACACTAAAACAACGAACACTACAACAACGAACATCTCAACAACGAACATCTCAACAACGAACATCTCAACAACGAACACTACAACAACGAACACTAGAACAACGAACACCACAACAACGAACACCACAATAATGAACACTAGAACAACGAACACTAGAACAACGAACACCACAACAACGAACACCACAATAATGAACACTACAACAACGAAAATAAGAACAACGAACACTACAACAACGAACACTACAACTACGAAAACCTTAACAACAAACACCACAACAACGAACTTTACAACAACGAACACCACAACAACGAACAATACAACAACGAACACCACAACAACGAACTCCACAACAACGAACTTTACAACAACGAACACCTCAACAACGAACGTTACAACAACGAAAATCACAAAAACGACCATTACAACAACGAACACCACTACAACGAACACTACAATAATTAACACTACAACAACGAACAATACAACATTGAACACTACAACAACGAACAAAACAACAACGAACACTTCAACAACGAACACTACAATAATTAACACTACAACAACGAACACCACAATAATGAACACTACAACAACGAACACTAGAATAACGAACACCACAACAACGAACACCACAATAATGAACACTACAACAACGAAAATAGGAACAACGAACACTACAACAACGAACACTACAACTACGAAAACCATAACACAAACACCACAACAACGAACTTTACAACAACGAACACCACAACAACGAACAATACAACAACGAACACTAAAACAACGAACACTACAACAACGAACATCTCAACAACGAACATCTCAACAACGAACATCTCAACAACGAACACTACAACAACGAACACTAGAACAACGAACACCACAACAACGAACACCACAATAATGAACACTAGAACAACGAACACTAGAACAACGAACACCACAACAACGAACACCACAATAATGAACACTACAACAACGAAAATAAGAACAACGAACACTACAACAACGAACACTACAACTACGAAAACCTTAACAACAAACACCACAACAACGAACTTTACAACAACGAACACCACAACAACGAACAATACAACAACGAACACCACAACAACGAACTCCACAACAACGAACTTTACAACAACGAACACCTCAACAACGAACGTTACAACAACGAAAATCACAAAAACGACCATTACAACAACGAACACCACTACAACGAACACTACAATAATTAACACTACAACAACGAACAATACAACATTGAACACTACAACAACGAACAAAACAACAACGAACACTTCAACAACGAACACTACAACAACGAACACCACAACAACGAACACCACAACAACGAACACTACAACAATGAACACCACAACAACGAACACCACAACAACGAACACTACCACAACGAACACCACAACAACGAAAATTACAACAATGAACACTACAACAACTAACATTACAACAACGAACACTATAACAACAAACACCACAACAATGAACACCACAACAACGAACACTACAACAACGAACGTTATAAGAACGAACTCCACAACAAGGAACACTACAACAACGAACACTACAGCAACATACACTACAACAACGAACACTACAACAACAAACACTACAACAACGAACACTACAACAACATACACTACAACAACGAACACTACAACACCAAACACTACAACAACGAACATTACAACAATAAACACTACAAGAACGAACACTACAACAACGAACACTGCAATAATGAACACTACAACAACGAACACTACAACAACGAATTCCAAAACAACGAACACTACTACAACGAACACTACAACAATGAACACTACCACAACGAACATCTCAACAACGAACACTACAACAACGAACATCACAACAACAAACATTACAACAACGACCACCACAACAACGAACATCTCAACAACGAACCTCTCAAAAACGAACACCACAACAACGAACACTACAACAACGAACATCTCAACAACGAACATATCAACCACGAACACTACAACAACGAACACTGCAATAATGAACACTACAACAACGAACACTACAACAACGAATTCCAAAACAACGAATTCCAAAACAACGAACACTACTACAACGAACACTACAACAATGAACACTACCACAACGAACACCACAACAACGAACACTACAACAACGAACACTAAAACAACGAACACTACAACAACGAACATCTCAACAACGAACATCTCAATAACGAACACTACTACAACGAACACCACAAAAACGAACATCTCAACAACGAACAGTACAACAACGAACATCACAACAACGACCATCACAAAAACGAACATCTCAACAACGAACATCTCAACAATGAACACTAAAACAACGAACACTTGAACAACGAACACCACAACAACGAACACCACAATAATGAACACTACAACAACGAAAATAAGAACAACGAACACTACAACAACGAACACTACAACTACGAAAACCTTAACAACAAACACCACAACAACGAACTTTACAACAACGAACACCACAACAACGAACAATACAACAATGAACAATAAAATAACGAACACACAACAACGAACATCTCAACAACGAACATCTCAACAACGAACATCTCAACAACGAACACTACAACAACGAACACTAGAACAACGAACACCACAACAACGAACACCACAATAATGAACACTATAACAACGAACACTAGAACAACGAACACCACAACAACGAACACCACAATAATGAACACTACAACAACGAATATAAGAATAACGAACACTACAACAACGAACACTACAACTACGAAAATCTTAACAACAAACACCACAACACGAACTTTACAACAACGAACACCACAACAACGAACAATACAACAACGAACACCACAACAACGAACTCCACAACAACGAACTTTACAACAACGAACACCCAACAACAACGAACGAACAACAACGAAAATACAACAAACGACATTACAACAACGAACACTACAATAATTACACTACAACAACGAACAAATACAACATTGAACACTACAACAACGAACAAAACATCAACGAACACTTCAACAACGAACACTACAACAACGAACACCACAACAACGAACACCACAACAACGAACACTACAACAACGAACTACAACAACGAAACTCCACAACAACGAACACCACAACAACGAACACTACCACAACGAACACCACAACAACGAAAATTAGAACAATGAAACACTACAACAACTAACATTACAACAACGACACTATAACAACAAACACTGCAAAACGAACGCTACAACAACGAACACCACAACAACGAACATTAGAACAACGAACACTACAACAACGAACGTTATAAGAACGAACTCCACAACAATGAACACTACAACAACGAACACTACAACAACATACACTACAACAACGAAACACTACAACAACAAACACTACAACAACGACACAACAATGAACACTACAAGAACGAACACTACAACAACGAACAGTACAACAACGAACACCACAACAACGAACATACAACAACGAACACTAAACATTGACACTACAACAACGAACACTTCAACAACGAACTTTACAACAATGAACACTAACAACGAACACACAAGAACGACTACACTAACACGAAACTACAACACACACTACAAAACACTACAACAACGAACACTACAACAACGAACACCACATCAACGAACACCACAACAACGAACATCTCAACAACGAACATCTCAACAACGAATATCTCAACAACGAACACTACAACAACGAACATCTCAACAACGAACATCTCAAAAACGAACACTACAGCAATGAACACTACAACAACGAACACTACAACAACGAACACTACAACAACGAACGTCTCAACAACGAACACTACAACAACGAACACCACAAGAACGAACATCACAACAACGAACATCACAACAACGAACATCTCAACAACGAACACCACAATAATGAACACTACAACAACGAAAATCAGAACAACGAACACTACAACTACGAAAACCTTACCAACAAACACCACAACAACGAACTTTACAACAACGAACACCACAACAACGAACAATACAACAACGAACACCACAACAACGAACAACACAACAACGAACTTTACAACAACGAACACCTCAACAACGAACATTACAAAAACGAAAATCACAAAAACGACCATTACAACAACGAACACTACAATAATTAACACTACAACAACGAACAATACAACATTCAACACTACAACAACGAACACCACAACAACGAACACCACAACAACGAACACTACAACAACGAACACCACAACAACGAATACCACAACAACAAACACTACAACAACAAACGCCACAACAACGAAAATTACAACAATGAACACTACAACAACTAACATTACAACAACGAACACTACAACAACAAACACTACAACAACGAACGCTACAACAACGAACACCACAACAACGAACATTAGAACAACGAACACTACAACAACGAACGTTATAAGAACGAACTCCACAACAAGGAACTCTACAACAACGAACACTACAACAACATACACTACAACAACGAACACTACAACAACAAACACTACAACAACGAACATTGCAACAATGAACACTACAAGAACGAACACTGCAACAATGAACATTACAACAACGAACACCACAACAACGAACATTACAACAATGAACACTACAACAACGAACACTACAACAACGAACACTACAACAACGAACACTACAACAACGAACACCACATCAACGTACACAACAACAACGAACATCTCAACAACGAACATCTCAACAACGAACATCTCAACAACGAATATCTCAACAACGAACACTACAACAACGAACATCACAAGAACGAACATTACAACAACGACCACCACAACAACGAACATCTCAACAACGAACCTCTGAACACCGAACATCTCAGCAACGAACACTACAACAACGAACATCTCAACAACGAACATCTAACGAACATAACAACGAACACTAAACAACGAACACTACAACAACGAACACTACAACAACGAACACTACAACAACGAACACCAAAACAACGAACACTACAACAACGAACACTACAACAACGAACACTACCATAACGAACACCATAACAATGAACACTACAACAACGATCACTAAAACAACGAACACTACAACAACGAACATCTCAACAACGAACATCTCAACAACGAACACTACGACAACGAACATCACAACAACGACCATCAAAAAAACGAACATCTCCACAACGAACATCTCAACAACGAACACTACAACAACGAACAATAGAACAACGAACAACACAACAACAAACACCACAATAATGAACACTTCAACAACGAACTCTAGAACAACGAACACCACAACAACGAACACCATAATAATGAACACAACAACGAAAATCAGAACAACGAACACTTCAACAATGAACACTACAACTACGAACATCTTAACAACAAACACCACAACAACGAACTTTACAACAACGAACATCTCAACAACTGTTGGAAATTTCCAACACTAAATACAACACTGTTGTATTCTCATTAATTATTACTAATTCTACTAATCATTGTAGTGATTAAAATTAACCCAACGTAGAGTTCACATGTACTAATGATTACATCTGTAAAATAAGGCTAGAATTCTTACGTCACCCGACGCCAGTATTGCGTCAGATTCCATTGTAATAAACACATTTATATCCAGTGTGTCTGAGAATTGAATTTGATTCTCTATAAACAACGGTGTTCTGTGTGATAATTAATTACAGATAAACTGATCCCCAACTAAAGCCAAATAGAGCGTTTATAGTTATAACTGTTATCTATTAATAAATTTAACGTCACGCGTGAATGCCCTGGAGAGACTTTAATTCATCTCCATTGTTCGTTTACTATCATAAAACGGGCAAATAATAATATTTAACTCCTCTAAATAATAAACCCGTCCTTATCCGAGCATTTCAATCACAACTGCGAGGAATGATAATATCCGCAATAAATAATTTGAGTAACAAATGCGGGACGCGGAGCGGGGTGGAGGAGACGCCAGTACACGAGGCAACGCGCTCACGACGAGACGCCATTACCCCAGCCACCAGGGTAGACGCCATCAAGATCTCTAGAAGAAAGTCGCCACTGTGAGGTGTGAAGAACCTTTGCAGACCTTAACTTCACTGGTGTCAGTGTCATTTACATAACAAGTCGAATGGTCAAGAGATTAATTTGACATTCGGCCAGAACCTGTTAAATTTGGTTCTATGTAATACCACGTGACCGGCCAGTGAAGCGCGTCAGTATCTCGGATAGGCTGGACCGGAACCTAGGACGCGAACTTCGGCAAGCCTTAACTTACACAGTGCCCATATTAGCTAAGTACCTCTATCCTTATTTGATGCATCATATAGGAGGTGGGTTTATAGCTGGGTAGCTTGTCGTGACGCCGTGCGACAATAAAAAACTACAGGTCATTATTTCCTCTTATTATTAATCTCAATTTCTTGAACATAGATATCCAGTAGCTTAATCTGTTGCTACTGAAAACAATTTGATTTACAGCGTGTGTAAGGAATTCTCCGAGCTGTCATTTCCCATGTTCATCAACTCCCAGTGTTCCATGACGAGTCCAGGAGAATCAGAGGATGAGTCGTAACTAACTTCTTGGAAATCGTCTTTAAGCTAAGATTCTTTCCGTATTCCTTGATTTCTATTATCTGTATTCTTTTACATGCAGAACTCTGTTCATTGGATTAACATGTGTTTATTATGATTATTATTTTTCATGTTCGTAATCTATGTTCTCATTGATGATAAAGATAATGACTCTATAAATGTTCATAGGATTAGATTATTATACATTGGACTGGTGAACGAACCACACTAGTTCCTGGACGTATTGAGTTCCAGTAATAACCCCCCAATGTAGGTGTTTGAGGCTTTGATTCATTTAATTAAACAGCTCATTAATTATTTCAGTGATCATATTCTCTAGTATTTTATCCATAGTTACTGGTTCATCTAGGAATTTTTTAATGATCATATTTTCTTAGTTTCCCTCTTTCCTATAAAAGCGGGTGGTCCTTCGTAATTGATTTTCATTATATTAATATTTAAATAAATAGAGTCAAGCCCCAAATGTCCCACATTATGGTCCTCTTCGAACCGGATAGGCATAAATTTATAATTATAAACACTAATTATTAATAACTAATCCTTGTGTAATGTAATCAAGACTAACTATAATTTAATTAATTGTGTCAACCAACAGTGTAACACATAAGTTAGTCTAAGTCACACCAACATATTGCTACTTTCACCTCATGTATAAGGTAGCTTTAGTGGGACACAGTCAATTACCCACAACACTTAGACCTATACCTCATACAGAAGTAAGAATCTTTAGGTCACCAGGAGCAACAGCTCATAACTTTTATAACAATTCCACACTAACACCTGCGTTTGCGTGGCCTCACCATCTAACCATTATATACTTAGGTGGTAATGACATCCATCCTACTCGTCATCCAGCCGAGGTGATCAAACACCTTAAAGCCATAATTTCTTCTTTCAAGCTCATCAGTAATTCGGTAGTATTCACATTAGTGGAACCTCGCCAACCAAGTCAAGATAATCGTTGGGGAGTAACCCCGGAATACTACCAGAGAGCTGCTAAATACAGACCAGAGGTTCGTTTACCTACTTTAGACTTACCTACATTTTCAGGATTAGATACAGAAAATTGGGACAATTTTTGGACTTCATTTGAAGTTCACATCCATAAAAAACCGTCTCTGGACAAGGTTTCTAAATTCTCACACCTACTTAGTCTTCTCAAAGGAGAGGCTAAAAAGGTCATACATAACCTCACTCTTAATGAGAGTAATTATGAGGAAGCTATAAAACTCTTGAAGTTGAACTATTGCAACAAAGAGTTAAGTATAGCTACCCTCTATTACCAATTACTAGATCTGAATGCACCAAATAGTAGACCAGAGTCACTTCAAAGCTTCAGACTAGAAGTAGAGTCTCTAGTAAAGGCCTTAGGTACTAAAGTTAATATACCTGCTTCAGAATGGTCTATCAAGTTACTATTGCAGAGGAAATTACCTCGAAATGTCTTAACAGAGCTCTGCTCACATTATAATACCGAGTTTCTCACTCTTGACCAAATGTTCGAGGGATTGAGAATAACGGTTAACAGGTTGAAGACTCATGATAAAATTAAACCTGAGTCTAAACCAACTAATACTGACACTTCAGTCAAACCTAAACAGACTTTGAATAAGTCTAATAAATATAAATCCAAGACTACTCCATCCACTGGGAAAAGAAGTGGAAATGTAGGTACTTATTCGGTGTCTCCTTCTGAGATAACCAATGACTTGTCTACTAAAGAGATCAAGTCTATTAACCAGAGAAGGTGTCTGTTCTACAATCAAGGACATGCCACCTACCAATGCTCTGTTTATCCTACTTATAATGTTAGGGTTAAAAGGTTGCAAGAAATACACAAGTGCATGGGCTCTCATGATCCCAAAAAATGTGTAGTGCAGCTACGTTCCTGCAACAGATGCAACCAAGGTGTACATCTCTACGCCTTATGTAGAAAATCTTCTACACCAACCATGACCACTGGGGAGAATTCCACGAATTCTACCGCAGTGCAATATTGCAAAGTGCATCAAGAAGTAAATGTACTTGCTACTGAGTCAGGCAATAATACCACTCTGCCTACAGCTCAACTTAGACTGATAAACCGAAGATCTAGAGTTAACACTAGAGGTCTTTTTGATCAAGGTTCACAGAAAACCTTCATTACACAACAGTTGGTAGATGAGTTAAATTTAAAACCTGCCAAAAGTGTGAGGTTAAATATTTCTGGTTTCTTGTCAAATAGTGGACCTCGTGACTACCAAGTAGTTAAGGTATTAGTGAAACTCGGATCTTCCACTAGTCAAATACAAGCGGTAGTAGTAGATAAACTTCCTACAGACCTGCAGGTCACAGGGTTAGCTCGCACTGCGAGACATCTTAGACGAAACCGCATGAGGCTAGCAGATTATAAAATAAATTCTGACTGCCTCACTGATGTTGGAATACTTATAGGCGCGGATCATTATTACAAATTTATAACTGGATGCACCAGACAACACGGAATGAATTTGTTGTCGTCTGCAGGAGGCAAATTGCTTACGGGACCGGTGCTTTTCAGACAAAATCCAGCGTCACAAACCAACAATCTAATAACATAATAGTGGCGTGACTAGGCTTGGAACAGTCACCCCTACGTTTCAGAGAAATATCTGAGGATATTGAGTCTGACCACCGTACATCGTTTGTGGGATTTAGACACTTTAGGTATTATCCCTGAACAACCAAGTCCTGATGATACGTGGACTTACCAGCAATACTGGATACAGTTGTCTATGAAAATAAACAATACTGGGTAAGACTCCCATGGAAGTTGGATCATCCACAACTTCCAGTTAATTATTTTATGGCAGCCTCACAATTGCAGTCTCAATTAACACGACTACAGAAGCAGCCAGACAAACTGAACATGTATCATCAACTCATCCAACAACAACTTAACAGTAAATTTATTGAGGTTGTTGATAACGATGACCGAAAAATAGGTCATTATTTACCTCATCACGCTGTGGTGAAAGACTCATTGACAAACCTAATCGTATTGTCTTTAACTGTAGTGCTAAAGTAAAGCCAAGCAGTGTGTCTTTAAATGAATGTCTCCAAACGGGACCTAGCCTAACCCAAAGGCTACATGATGTGCTGTTACGATTTCGCACTGGTATTTTCGCCTATACTGCTGATATCAGCAAGGCTTTCCTCCGAGTAGGTTTGCAGGAGGAAGATCGTAACTACACAAAATTCCTCTGGATTAAGGATCCACTGGATCCTAACAGTGAAGTCATCACATATCGTTTTGCCTCAGTATTATTTGGAGCTACGTCCTCACCGTTTCTTTTGCAAGCAACATTAGACACACATTTGAGGAAATCAAACAGCCCTATAAGGCAGACATTAGCGACAACTTGTATGTCGACAATTTCCAGGGAACAACTAATGATCAAACTGATCTGGTAGAAATCTACCATGAGGCTAACCGTGAACTATTAGGAGCCAATATGCCACTACAGTCATGGGCCTCAAATAATGAGTTACTCAACCAGGTAATCGAGAAAGAATTTCCAGGTTATCAGGTACCCAATCAATTAAAGGCTAGGCGTGGAATGGAACACCAGTACTGACGAGATGAATGTCAAGTCAGTACAAACTGATAACTCAACCATTACCATGAGAACACTGCTCTCGTTTGTCAGTCAACCATTTGACCCTTTAGGCCTACTTAGTCCTATATTAATAAGGGGCAAACTCCTAATGCAGGAGTGCTGGCAGAAACATATGGGATGGGATGATCCGTTACCAAGTGAGTTACAAGCTAAATGGCAGATACTCTCAACGGATTTAATCAGTTAGGCGTTTTGAAATTTCCTCGTAATGCTTCAGGACCAAACTTACCCACCAATTTGCACGTTTTCTGCGATGCCTCTGGCAAAGCATACGGCGCAGTAGCCTACTTAGTTAATAGTGCACAATCAATTTTGCTCACATCTAAAGCAAGAGTTGCTCCCATTAAGAAAGATCTTTACCTCAAATGGAGTTGACTGCATTGCTGGTGGGAGTAAGATTGGCTCATTGCCTGACAAAGACACTCAATAATATCCACTTTGGTGAGATTGTCGTGTGGTCAGACAACGAGGCAGTCTACATTGGGTAGGAAACAACAACAACAAGACTCCCTACGTCAGTAATCGTGTTAGGGAAATTCATGAGTTATCTGCTGGATATAAATTCAGACATGTTCCTACTAAGGACAATCCTGCAGATTATTTATCTCGAGGGTTAACACTAAAACAACTTATCAATCTTCACTGTGGTTCAATGGACCTTCATGGCTTGTTGGTGGTCAGTGGCCCAAACAAAAGCCACAAGTCATAGTGACCAATATCACCACTCCCATGAAAGAACCAGAACCTCAACGAATCTTAGCCATTGATCCTCACAATTATTCTAACTTAAGCAAGTTATTAAGAGTGACTGCACATGTGTTTGATTTTCTTGCTAAGATAGGAATTCGACATAAGTTTCCCAATCCTATCCTCTACTGCATCAAACGTGCACAACAAGAGACATATGGAAGCGAATATGAAAATCTTCCAGATAAATTAACTAAGTCTCTAGGTATCTGGTATGATGCCAACACTCATAATATACTAAGATGTGGAGGACGTTTGCTTCATGCAAAAATTGATTTGGACACAAAGAATCCAATTCTTCTACCTCGTCACCACATCATCACTAAACTTCTTGTTTTACATAACCATCAATATGGTACTTTACATGGTGGAGTGTTAGATACTCTCACCGACCTTAGACAAAAGTCCTAGCTTCCTCAAGGTCGTCAGACAGTTAAGTCAATTATTAAATCTTGTGTAATCTGTAAAAGATACGATGCTAGAGTATGTCCTTACCCAGGACCTCCACCACTCCCTGAAGAAAGAGTGGTTCATCTTCGTCCTTTGAAACCACTGGTGTCGATTACACAGGAGCCTTACTTCTCACTGGCAACCCAGATAAGATACCAGTGAAAGCATACATTTGTCTCTTTACGTGTGCTACAACCAGAGGCGTACATTTAGAAGTCACTTCAGACATGAGTGCTGAAGCCTTCATTCAGGCCTTCCGCAGATTTGCTGCTCGCAGATCTTGTCCCAAATTAATGATATCGGACAATGGTTACAATTTTGTGGCAGGAGAAGCTTGTTTGCGAGAAGTCTGGAACCACCCAGAAGTACAGTCGGTCCTACAGAGACGACAATGTCACTGGAAATTCATAGCACCGAGAGCCCTTGGCAAGGTGGGTTCTATAGCGAATGGTAGGCACAGTCAAGAAGTGTCTAAGGAAAACTTTACACAGACAAAAGGTCAGTTACTCCGAACTCCAAACTATTGTTGTGGAAATCGAGGCGCGAGTCAATAACCGCCCATTAACCTACCTGTCTGATAATTTCGCCCAGAGAGAACCTCTGAGCCCTCACACTTGATCCATGGAGGTCTACTGAGCCCTCTCATCCCTTTAGCCGAAGAGGACCCCGTAGACCCGTCACATGTGACCAGAGGTGACTTGGTGGAAAGCTACCAGCATCTCTCAAGAGTTATTAACAGGTGGAATGAGGTGTGGACTCGAGAGTACCTCACAGCTCTACGAGAGTACCACTACGGAGCTTCGAGTCCTTACAATAAAGTGCAATTAAAACCAGGGGACCTAGTACTAGTCGACAGTGATGGACCAAGGTCAGAGTGGTCCATAGGCAAAATTGTTGCCATTCATCCAGATCATCAAGGTGTCCTGAGAGTAGTGAAAGTTTTATGCCGAGGCAACACCACTCTAAAAACTTTAAGAAGCTGGTTCCTCTTGAATTGGCTGAACGAGAATATCAGCCGGATCCAGTTTCCCCAGTTAGTTTCCGAGGACAGTAATTCTGATCCTCCGAGCAACCGCCCCACTAGAGCTGCTGCTCAACAATGTAGCGGAAACTGCAAGCCTATTACAACTCTGACCAAGAATAATTCCTTTCACATCCAATTTAGATAACTATGATGATACTGCGGTGTGATGTCGAGTAACAAACCATTACAAGTCACTATGACCCAGGACATTCCCATCACAGTAGATTCTGTTGTTTAAATTGTGTGATTTAAATCTTTAATTATTGTGTAGGCTATAAAAACATTATTTATCTAGAGTACTTGAGAGTTTGCAGACTTATAGATTTGTAACATACACATTACATGTCATAGCGACACCAATCTCAGAGTTATTGTAGGCTTTCTTAATTATTAGCTTTAGGTAATTCATAATAACATGTTCCTTTTAATATGAAAATCAGCAAGACTAAAGTTTCTTGTATGTCCTTGACAAATACGGGACATTCGTTATGTGTGTACTAACATACTAATATTAATCTCAACTTCGGATAGGTGTCAGTACTCACATTACACTACGACCCTAGAATCCTCCCCCTGGAGTTATGTTGGAAATTTCCAACACTAAATACAACACTGTTGTATTCTCATTAATTATTACTAATTCTACTAATCATTGTAGTGATTAAAATTAACCCAACGTAGAGTTCACATGTACTAATGATTACATCTGTACAATAAGGCTAGAATTCTTACGTCACCCGACGCCAGTATTGCGTCAGATTCCATTGTAATAAACACATTTATCCAGTGTGTCTGAGAATTGAATTTGATTCTCTATAAACAACGGTGTTCTGTGTGATAATTAATTACAGATAAACTGATCCCCAACTAAAGCCAAATAGAGCGTTTATAGTTATAACTGTTATCTAGTAATAAATTTAACGTCACGCGTGAATGCCCTGGAGAGACTTTAATTCATCTCCATTGTTCGTTTACTATCATAAAACGGGCAAATAATATTTAACTCCTCTAAATAATAAACCTGTCCTTATCGGAGCATTTCAATCACAACTGCGAGGAATGATAATATCCGCAATAAATAATTTGAGTAACAAATGCGGGACGCGGAGCAGGGTGGAGGAGACGCCAGTACACGAGGCAACGCGCTCACGACGAGACGCCATTACCCCAGCCACCAGGGTAGACACCATCAAGATCTCAAGAAGAAAGTCCCTACTGTGAGGTGTGAAGAACCTTTGCAGACCTTAACTTCACTGGTGTCAGTGTCATTTACATAACAAGTCGAATGGTCAAGAGATTAATTTGACATTCGGCCAGAACCTGTTAAATTTGGTTCTATGTAATACCACGTGACCGGCCAGTGAAGCGCGTCAGTATCTAGGATAGGCTGGACCGGAACCTAGGACGCGAACTTCGGCAAGCCTTAACTTACACAGTGCCCATATTAGCTAAGTACCTTTATCCTTATTTGATGCATCATATAGGGGGTGGGTTTATAGCTGGGTAGCTTGTCGTGACGCCGTGCGACAATAAAAAACTACAGGTCATTATTTCCTCTTATTATTAATCTCAATTTCTTGAACATAGATATCCAGTAGCTTAATCTGTTGCTACTGAAAAACAATTTGATTTACAGCGTGTGTGAGGAATTCTCCGAGCTGTCATTTCCCATGTTAATCAACTCCCAGTGTTCCATGACGAGTCCAGGAGAATCAGAGGATGAGTCGTAACTAACTTCTTGGAAATCGTCTTTAAGCTAAGATTCTTTCCGTATTCCTTGATTTCTATTATCTGTATTCTTTTACATGCAGAACTCTGTTCATTGGATTAACATGTGTTTATTATGATTATTATTTTTCATGTTCGTAATCTATGTTCTCATTGATGATAAAGATAATGACTCTATAAATGTTCATAGGATTAGATTATTATACATTGGACTGGTGAACGAACCACACTAGTTCCTGGACGTATGAGTTCCAGTAATAACCCCCCAATGTAGGTGTTTGAGGCTTTGATTCATTTAATTATACAGCTCATTAATTATTTCAGTGATCATATTCTCTAGTATTTTATCATAGTTACTGGTTCATCTAGGAATTTTTTAATGATCATATTTTCTTAGTTTCCCTTTTTCCTATAAAAGCGGGTGGTCCTTCGTAATTGATTTTCATTATATTAATATTAAATAAATAGAGTCGAGCCCCAAATGTCCCACAACAATGAACACCACAACAACGAACATCTCAACAACGAACCTCTCAACAACGAACACTATAAACAACGAACACTATAAACAATGAACACCACAACAACGAACATCACAACAACGAACATCACAACAACGAACATCTCAACAACGAACTCTACAACTACGAACATCTCAACAACAAACACCACAACAACGAACTTTACAACAACGAACATCACAACAACGAACATCTCAACAACGAACAAGACAATAATGAACACTACAACAACGAAAATCAGAAAAACTAACACTACAACAACGAACACTACAACAATGAACATCACAACAACGACCATCACAAAAACGAACATCTCAACAACGAACATCTCAACAACGAACACTACAACAACGAACACTAGAACAACAACACACAACAACGAACACCACAATAATGAACACTACAACAACGAACATTACAACAATGAACACTACAAGAACGAACACTACAACAACGAACAGTACAACAACGAACACCACAACAACGAACATTACAACAACGAACACTACAACAACGAACACTACAACAACGAACACTTCCAACGAACTTTACAACAATGAACTCTACAACAACGAACACTACAACAACAAACACTACAACAACGAACACTACAACAACGAACACCATATCAACGAACACCACAACAACGAACATCTCAACAACGAACATCTCAACAACGAACACTACAACAACGAACATCTCAACAACGAACATCTCAACAACGAACACTACAACAACGAACACCACAAGAACGAACATCACAACAACGAACATCACAACAACGAACATCTCAACAACGAACACCACAATAATGAACACTACAACAACGAAATCAGAACAACGAACACTACAACTACGAAAACCTTAGCAACAAACACCACAACAACGAACTTTACAACAACTAACACCACAACAACGAACAATACAACAACGAACTTTACAACAACTAACACCACAACAACGAACAATACAACAACGAACACTACAACAACGAACGCTACAACAACGAACACCACAACAACGAACATTAAACAACGAACACTACAACAACGAACGTTATAAGAACGAACTCCACAACAAGGAACACTACAACAACAAACACTACAACAACATACACTACAACAACGAACACTACAACAAAAAACACTACAACAACGAACATTACAACAATGAACACTACAAGAACGAAACCTGCAACAATGAACATACAACAACGAACACCACAACAACAAACATTACAACAACCAACACAACAACAACGAACACTACAACAACGAACACTACAACAACGAACTTTACAACAATGAACACTACAACAACGAACACTACAACAACGAACACTACAACAACGAAGACTAAAACAACGAACACCACATCAACGTACAGCACAACAACGAACATCTCAACAACGAACATCTCAACAACGAATATCTCAACAACGAACACTACAACAACGAACATCACAAGAACGAACATTACAACAACGACCACCACAACAACGAAGATCTCAACAACGAACCTCTGAACAACGAACATCTCAGCAACGAACACTACAACAACGAACACTACAACAACGAACACTACAACAACGAACACTACAACAATGAACACTACAACAACGAACACCAAAACAACGAACACTACAACAACGAACACTAAAACAATGAACACTACAACAACGAACTTCTCAACAACGAACATCTCAACAACGAACACTACAACAACGAACATCACAACAACGACCATCACAAAACGAACATCTCAACAACGAACATCTCAACAACGAACACTACAACAACGAACAATAGAACAACGAACACCACAACAACGAACACCACAATAATGACACTACAACAACGAACACTAGAACAACGAACACCACAACAACGAACACCACAATAATGAACAATACAACAACGAAAATCAGAACAACGAACACTTCAACAATGAACACTACAACAACGAACACTACAACTACGAACAACTTAACAACAACACCACAACAACAAACTTACAACAACGAACATCTCAACAAAGAACCTCTAAACAACGAACACTATAAACAACGAACACTATAAACAATGAACACTATAAACAATAAACACCACAACATCGAACATCACAACAACGAACATCACAACAACGAACTCTACAACTACGAACATCTCAACAACAAACACCACAACAACGAACTTTACAACAACGAACATCACAACAACGAACATCTCAACAACGAACACCACAATAATGAACACTACAACAACGAAAATCAGAACAACGAACACTACAACAACGAACACTACAACAACGAACATCACAACAACGACCATCACAAAACGAACATCTCAACAAAGAACACCACAATAATGAACACTAAAACAACGAAAATCAGAACAACGAACACTACAACAACGAACACTACAACAGCGAACACTACAACTACGAAAATCTTAACAATAAACACCACAACAACGAACACCACAACAACGAACAGTACAACAACGAACACCACAACAACGAACTCCACAACAACGAACTTTACAACAACGAACACCTCAACAACGAACATTACAACAACGAAAATCACAAAAACGACCATAACAACAACGAACACCACTACAACGAACACTACAATAATTAACACTACAACAACGAACAATACGACATTGAACACTACAACAACGATCAAAACAACAACGAACACTTCAACAACGAACATTACAAAAACGAAAATCACAAAAACGACCATTACAACAACGAATACCACAATAATTAACACTACAACAACAAACAATACAACATTGAACACTACAACAACGAACAAAACAACAACGAACACTTCAACAACGAACACTACAACAACGAACACCACAACAACGAACACCACAACAACGAACACCACAACAACGAACACCACAACAACGAACACTACAACAACAAACACTACAACAACGAACGCTACAACAACGAACACCACAACAACGAACATTAGAACAACGAACACTACAACAACGACGTTATAAGAACGAACTCCACAACAAGGAACAATACAACAACGAACACTACATCAACATACACTACAACAACGAACACTACAACAACAAACACCACAACAACGAACATTACAACAATGAACACTACAAGAACGAACACTGCAACAATGAACATTACAACAACGAACACCACAACAACGAACATTACAACAACGAACACTACACAACGAACACTACAACAACGAACACTACAACAACGAACTTTACAACAATGAACACTACAACAACGAACACTACAACAACGAACACTACAACAACGAACACCACATCAACGTACACCACAACAACGAACATCTCAACAACGAACATCTCAACAACGAATATCTCAACAACGAACACTACAACAACGAACATCACAAGAACGAACATTACAACAACGACCACCACAACAACGAACATCTCAACAACGAACCTCTTAACAACGAACATCTCAGCAACGAACACTACAACAACGAACATCTCAACAACGAACATCTCAACAACGAACACTACAACAACGAACACAACAACAACGAACACTACAACAACGAACACTACAACAACGAACACCAAAACAACGAACTCTACAACAACGAACACTACAACAACGAACACTACCATAACGAACACCACAACAACGAACACAACAACAACGAACACTAAAACAACGAACACTACAACAACGAACATCTCAACAACGAACATCTCAACAACGAACACTACAACAACGAACATTACAACAACGACCATTACAAAAACGAACATCTCAACAACGAACATCTCAACAACGAACACTACAACAACGAACATCACAACAACGACCATCACAAAACGAACATCTCAACAACGAACATCTTAACAACGAACACTACAACAACGAACAATAGAACAACGAACACCACAACAACGAACACCACAATAATGAACACTACAACAACGAACACTAGAACAACGAACACCACAACAACGAACACCACAATAATGAACAGTACAACAACGAAAATCAGAACAACGAACACTTCAACAATGAACACTACAATAACGAACACTACAACTACGAACTCTTAACAACAAACACTATAAACAACGAACACTATAAACAATGAACACTATAAACAATGAACACCACAACACGAACATCACAACAAACGACACCACAACAACGAACAGCTCAACAACGAACTCTACAACGACGAACATCTCAACAAGAAACACCACAACAACGAACTTTACAACAACGAACATCACAACAACGAACATCTCAACATCGAACACCACAATAATGAACACTACAACAACGAAAATCAGAACAACGAACACTACAACAACGAACATCACAACAACGACCATCACAAAAACGAACATCTCAACAAAGAACACCACAATATGAACACTACAACAACGAAAATCAGACAACGACACTACAACAGCGAACACTACAATTACGAAAACCTTAACAATAAACAACACAACAACGAACACCACAACAACGAACAATTCAACAACGAACACCACAACAACGAACACCACAACAACGAACTTTACAACAACGAACACCTCAACAACGAACATTACAACAACGAAATAACAAAACGACCATTACAACAACGAACACCACTACAACAACACTACAATTATTAAAACTACAACAACGAACATACAATTGAACACTACAACAACTAACAAAACAACAACGAACACTTCAACAACGAACACTACAACAACGAACACCACAACAACGAACACCACAACAACGAACACTACAACAACGAACACCACAACAACGAACACCACAACAACGAACACTACAACAACTAACATTACAACAACGAAAACTACAACAACAAACACTACAACAACGAACACCACATCAACGAACACAACAACAACGAACATCTCAACAACGAACATCTCAACAACGAATATCTCAACAACGAACACTACAACAACGAAAATCACAACAACGAACATTACAACAACGACCACCACAACAACGCACATCTCAACAACGAACCACTCAACAACGAACATCTCAACAACGACACTACAACAACGAACATCTCAACAACGAATATCTCAACAACGAACACTACAACAACGAACACAACAACAACGAACACCAAAACAACGAACTATACAACAACGAACACTACAACAACGAACACTACCACAACGAACACCACAACAACGAACATCTCAACAACGAACAATACAACAACGAACATCACAACAACGACCATCACAAACCGAACATCTCAACAACAAACATCTCAACAACGAACACTACAACAACGAACACTAGAACAACGAACACCAAACAACGAACACCACAATAATGAACACTACAACAACGAACACTAGAAGAACGAACACTTTAACAACGAACACCACAATAATGAACACTACAACAACGAAAATCAGAACAACGAACACTTCAACAACGAACACTACAACAACGAACACTACAACTACGAACATCTTCACAACAAACACCACAACAACGAACTTACAACAACGAACATATCAACAACGAACATCACAACAACGAACACTATAAACAACGAACACCACAACAACGAACATCACAACAATGAACACCACAACAACGAACATCTCAATAACGAACTCTACAACTACGAACCTCTCAACAACAAACACCACAACAACGAACTTTACAACAACTAACATGTCAACAACGAACCTCAACAACGAACACTATAAACAACGAACACTATAAACAATGAACATAACAACAACGAACATCACAACAACGAACATCACAACAACGAACATCTCAACAACGAACTCTACAACTACGAACATCTCAACACAACACCACAACAACGAACTTTACAACAACGAACATCACAACAACGAACATCTCAACAACGAACAAGACAATAATGAACACTACAACAACGAAAATCAGAACAACGAACACTACAACAATGAACACTACAACAACGAACATCACAACAACGACCATCACAAAAAACGAACATCTCAACAACGAACCTACAACAACGAAAACTAGAACAACGAACACCACAACAACGAACACCACAATAATGAACACTACAACAACGAAAATCAGAACAACGAACACTTCAACAACGAACACTACAACAACGAACACTACAACTACGAACATCTCAACAACAAACACCACAACAACGAACTTTACAACAACGAACATCACAACAACGAACATCTCAACAACGAACAAGACAATAATGAACACTACAACAACGAAAATCAGAACAACGAACACTACAACAACGAACACTACAACAACGAACATCACAACAACGACCATCACAAAAACGAACATCTCAACATCGAACACTACAACAACGAAAACTAGAACAACGAACACCACAACAACGAACACCACAATAATGAACACTACAACAACGAAAATCAGAACAACGAACACTTCAACAACGAACACTACAACAACGAACACTACAACTACGAACATCTCAACAACAAACACCACAACAACGAACTTTACAACAACGAACATCACAACAACGAACATCTCAACAACGAACAAGACAATAATGAACACTACAACAACGAAATCAGAACAACGAACACTACAACAACGAACACTACAACAACGAACATCACAACAACGACCATCACAAAAACGAACATCTCAACATCGAACACTACAACAACGAAAACTAGAACAACGAACACCACAACAACGAACACCACAATAATGAACACTACAACAACGAAAATCAGAACAACGAACACTTCAACAACGAACACTACAACAACGAACACTACAACTACGAACATCTCAACAACAAACACCACAACAGCGAACTTTACAACAACGAACAACACAACAACGACATCTCAACAAAGAACACCACAATAATGAACACTACAACAACGAAAATCAGAACAACGAACTATTCGTTTGCCTTGTTCGGGTAGAAGTAGACACAGTAGTCGCTTCTGTATATATTTATTGACTGAGATAGCAAGGTATATATCTGCCTAGCCGAGGTCCTTCTACTCTGAGTCTGTGAGGATAACTGAGGCTGCTGGGAGCATGCTTGATGCTCCTCTGTCTGGCATGACGTCAGAGGCCTACTTGCCTGTGATTGGTTACATTTCAACTGACAGAATTTGAGTATAACACCGCTCGGACACGCTACCAAGTCGACGTCCCTTGTCGACAAGCTCTGGCTAGCTATATAGTTACAATGATACTGAAAGGACCTCGGTGGCATTCAATAATGGCTTACATGTGAAATTTGCATAATAAAACATTGAAAGAAGATCAGGTGTGCGTAATACAACAACTCGGCATATATGCACCAAAAAAAAAATTCATCATAATAGGTGAAAATCATGGTAACAATGCTTTGATTAAACCAGAGTATTAAGAACATGTGTATGTCTACTGATCAGATATGAACAATACAACTCAAGGTATTGCCTAAACAAAATTATTAACATGTGTCAATGGCATGTGCTTGAAAACCATACAAAATTAAACAATTATTACATTAATAAACAAAGTTCTGACCTAACAACCACAATTGAATTTCAAGATAGATAATGATTTTTTTTTTTTTTCTTTTTTTTTCTGAAATAATACAATATATTTACAAGACCAATGTACAATATATATAATGTGCAATATATTTACAAGCATATACAAGACCTGGATCAAGAAGACTAACATCTGCGTGATAGCAGTCAGGATTCACTGGCCAATGTGGTTGCTAGAACAATAATAACTCTTATGACAAGCACTGTAAAAATACAAATGGTAGTAGACTTAACAATGGCATCTAATTCATAACAAAATAAAGTTGAGAAAAACTATACATTATATATAATGGTAATAATAAGACACATGTGGTAGAAATACTGCAAATGACGTTTTTTTTTTTTTTTCAAAACAAACAGAATAACTGCAGAGTGCAATCAATTATAAATTCTGCGGATATCTACACCTAGCTCATCCAGAGCACTATACAACTCTGGCTCTGACTGAAGGTCCGGAACAGATGAAACTTCATGCGACAAACTATCATCTTGAGAGATATCCTCGTTAACATCTAGCCAATGGACATGTGGTGAGTGCACGGTTGAAACGAGAGGTCTAGATCTAAGATTATAATTGCTAGTATGGGGTTGCTGAACATCAAGTGGTCTGTCAACCACAGAAGGTGGTGTCCGAGTAGGAGTATCTGTCTGGGTAAGTTCATTGTCATCTTCCTCATCAGTCTCGTCAACAGTCATTTTAGCTAACTTCATGTGGTCTAAATGTTCATTTATATACTCTCCTGTTAACAAGTTCTTAAGTCTGTATTTGTTACCTTTAATAAGCTCGATTACCTTATATGGACCCAAAAATTTCTTAGTTAACTTGTACATAGGACCAGACCTGTGTTGGTTAAGTATCATTACTACAGATCCAATAGTTATTTTACTGGGTTTAGCTCGTGCATTCCTTGCTAGAGTGAACTCGGCTGTTGCTTTGGACAGTTGTTCTCGTATTTTCTTGAATACTAGTTGCATTTGTCTACGCTTCACTTGAACAAAATCATCTACGTTATATAAGGGAGTAGGAGGTACGTTAATCAATTCATTAGGGAGGATCTTATCTGTACCATAAAGAATAGCGTGAGGTGTGTCACCAGTAGAAACATTAATTGAAGAATTTATAGCACACTGAATTAAGGGTATAAAATCATCCCAATTGTTGTTATCAAAATTCAACGTGACTCTCAAGGCATCTAACACTTTCCTGTTAGTACGTTCAGCTAGTCCATTACTTGCCGGATGATAAGGCATGATGCTACATTTTTTGATGTTATATAAATCACACAAGCTAGTTAGAATACTATTACTGAATTCTGGACCATTATCTGAAAGGATTACTTTAGGCATACTATATCTACAAATTATTTGGTCATGGAATGCGCTGGCTATGGTTTCTGCTGTTTTGTTCGGGATAGGAACTAGTTCGCAAAACCGTGAAAAATTATCGACCATTACAAGCAAATGTTTGTTCCCTTTCTCTGTTTCCGCAAAATTTGTCAATAAATCCATCGATATTCGTTCCCAAGGAGCTTTAGTTGCTGGGTACACCTGAATTGGATTAGGTCCTGAAACATGTCCCTTGTGCTGTAAACAAGTTAAACATCTGTCAACATAATGAGCAATCTCCTTAGCCATTTTTGGCCAAAAATATTTCAATCGACCTTGTTGGAGTGTACGATCCTTTCCTGGATGTGCACTTGCAGGAGCATCATGGATAATTTTTAACACAGTTGGTACCAAGACAGCTGGAACAACTAACTGACAACATTTCCTCGGGGCTGTCCCTAGCTTTACTACTCTACACAGTAAATTGTCCAACATAACTAGTTCTTTCAATGGTACTGGCGGTTTATGAATCGGGCGAGTGTCTTGCTTAGTCAAAAATTTAATGACGGGTGCCCATATGGGGTCTTGTCTTTGTTCCGTTTCTACTACTGTAGCATCTAATGCTGGGTAATTTAACTGAATCGCAGCTACGTGTCGAGAAAACGCATCGGCTACAACATTTTGCTTTCCTGGAATATATCCAAATGTGGGATTGAATTCTTGAATTGTGAGCAAATATCTAGCAAACTTTCCAACTGGATTCTTATTTTTGAACAAGGGAATTAATGGTTGGTGATCTGTAAGAACATGAACTGGGTAATTATAAATTGTATCCTTGAAATGTTTAAGTGCCCAAACAACTGCCAAGGCTTCTCGTTCTGTTGCACTATAATTTTTCTCTTCTTTAGATAATGTACGGCTAGCATAAGCTATTGCGTGATCTCTGTGACCTTCTGTTTGAAGTAATGCAGCACCTAGACCTATGTCACTAGCATCTGTAACCAACGTAAAAGGTTTAGAAAAATCTGGGTACCTAAGGACAGGTGACGAAATCAAGGCTGCTTTGAGTTTTTTGAATGACTGATCCTGGGCCTCTCCCCAAACAAAGGGTTCATCTTTTCTTTGCAACTTGTAAAGCGGAGCGGCTATAATAGAGAATCCAGCAATAAATGAACGATAAAATCCTACAAGACCTGTGAACTGTCTTACGGCTTCTGCGGTACGAGGTGTTGGAAAATCACGGGCAGCAATAATTTTTGATTCATTCAATGTAATACCTGAAGGTGTAACTGTATGACCTAGGAAATTAATCTTTTGCTTTAAAAATGAACATTTTGCAAGCTTTATTTTTAAATTAGCTTCAGCGAGCTTTGCAAGTACTTTTCAAGGTTCTGGAAATGAGTCTGAACATCTTGCGACATGATTATGAGATCATCAAGGTAAACTAGAAGCGTACTTCCTATCAATCTACGAAATAGATTTGTCATGAGCCGTGAAAAGGTTATTGGACTACTACGCAAACCAAACGGCATTCTTTTGAAATGAAAATGACCATTGGGAGTACTAAAGGCTGTCAATTGTTTACTTTCCTCATCAAGGGGGATTTGCCAGAATCCCTGCAACAAATCTAACGTTGAGAATACTTTGTTTCGACCAATACTTTGCAACAAATCATTTAGAACTGGAAGTGGGAAACGATCAGGTATTGTTACTCTGTTAAGCTTGCGATAATCGATTACAGGTCTCCAAGTCCCATCTCGCTTTGGTACAAGAATCAATGGAGCGTTCCATGGCGAATTACTCGATTCAATTACATCACTCTGTAACATTTCTTCTACAAGTCTATCTGCTTCTGCTCTCTGAGAATGGGGAAGACGGTAAGCTGGTACATAAATAGGCGTAGTTCCTTGTTCAAGGGGAATTTTATGTGTAATGAGAGGAGTGAGACCTAATTTTTCTCCTGGTAGAGCAACAACAGCTCTATTCTTGTTCAAAATTTTCAAAAGCTGAGCCACAGAGTCAGGAAAATCAGTAGGACTGAGGTGTTGCGCTTGCACCTCTGGCTGAGATCCCTGTTCTCCTGGTGTGAGTGTACAAACAGTATGATCCATGGAGACATCATCCACAACTCGCACCGGTAACGAGTAATGGGCAAAATCTACAACATGGGTACCAGACTGGAGATGGATATCGGCATTACTTGTGTTTGCGATAAAAAGTGTGACAGTACCATCCTGCACTGTGTGCCAGGAGGGTTCAACAAATGTACCATTCACTTTACATGTTTCACTTTCCGCAATCACATCCGACAACTCAGGCACTCCCTGAACCTTAACTCTTATTCTGGTGAGAGAATGAGGGTGTAACAGTGTCAGTAGCCGTGGAACCACTGACTTCAGAGATGGAAGCTGCCAGGCGAGCGAGACAACGAGAATCCGTTAGGGCGTCCCCTTCCAGAAAGTCCCGATACTCATTCTCCTTAACAACTGCACAACTACTATGCTTCAATCGAGTGCCTGTTTTCTCGGGTATGCTACCACGACAATGATCTGACAAACCTACGCTTGCAAGGCGGGTGTCAACAAAATTAACATAATCTGATTGAAGGTTGAACTCGTGGCCCTGTCGATACATGCTACACAAGGGTATGACATGGTCTTTGATACTTATGTTCCAACGATGGGGAAACAATGCAATATTTTCATCAATCATGGTGTACAGACCTAAGAGAATGTCTCCAGGAAAATGAATAATGTCAACAACTAAACATGTTATAGACAATGTGACATCATTGAACTTGAGTGGGAGGTCAATTTCACCCTGAACTTTTACTTTATTTCCTGAAATACCACTTAGAAAAGGTATGTGTGACTGTTTTAAAATAGTAGGGTGCTTACTTTCAATGTCTCTAAGAGCTGAGGGCTTGACAATATTAATTTTTGCACCTGAGTCAAGAAAAACTTTTAAAACTCTACCATGTACAATGGCTGATACAAGGGGACCATCACTTGAGACTGGACAAGTTACTATTTTGACTTATGTTGTCTGGGATATCTGTGTCTTGTTTGTGTCAAATTTACTGTGGATCCGTCAACATCTACAACTGGTCTAGAGTCAGTGTCCTCCTCTGTCAAGTGTCCAAATCTATTTTGGGTAGCTACTGAATACACAGGGAGGGCACTAGGATTGGCTAGCTTGAATTGGTTAGCGGATGGCCTTGGGGGTTTCCCGACGACATGGAGTGAACATTCTGAGCTCCAGCATTCTGTGACTGAGCATTATAATTTGAAGTTGCATTATAGCTGGGCTGGGAGTTGTAATTACGAGAGTTCTGATAATGTCTTGGACGCTGTGAGCCTCGCCAAGACTGACCATGGGAGTTACGAGGTGGAGATGTCCTTTGCCTAGCTCTACAATCCGCAGTGTGGTGACCAACTTGTTTATGGTACGTGCAATATGGAAGCCTAGAATGATTAGATTGATGAGGGGGCCGAGAGAATTGTCTAGGAGGTGATGATCTAGGGGCGGACCAACAGTCCCTTGCAAGGTGGTTACTCTTACCACAATGCCAACATGAGGGAGTGGATGGTTGTGGACTATGGCGTTTCGGCATTTTATGAGGCGGCGAATTTGACTGGGGGCTACGAGCATGGGTACGCTTCTGCGACCAAGAGTTTTGAGAATTTGTGGGAGGATGCTGAGAGCTTGTAACTACATTTACAGCATCAGAGGGTGGCAACAGTTGAGCACTTCGGGGAGCTAGTTTATCTGCGGCATTGTTAATAGCCTCAAATACTTCACCAATTTCATGTTTAACACCAAAATTTTGTTGCTCAACGATTGGTTTTGTATGCTCGGGGGCAAAATGCATTAAAGTACCAAATGCTATCATTTTGGCCATAGCCTCAGGGGACAGATTATTGTCTTTATCTAACCAAGTTGAATTATTCATAGCAGAAACTAAGGCATACAGATACTGATCGAGACGGCTAGTAAACGCATTAAACGATTCACCAGGCTGCATGGTGGCATTGGCAATTTTCTTGACTAACCTATATGGGTCAAGGTCTCCTTTATTAACAAAGCGACGGCGAAAGAAATCCTTAAATTCAGGCCAAGACTGGAGGCTAACAATGGCTTTCTCATCAACAACAAAACGTGCATCACCTTTGGTTGTGTCCACGGCTGACCGTGCAATTGCTAAGTATTCGGCATCAGTAGGCTTAGAAAAACGTGCAACTGTTTTCGCTTCAACCTTACTAAACCATGATTCTAATAAACGCGATTCCCCAGCAAAAAGAGGAATAGCCATTTCCTGAGCTGATCTCTGGCCATTGGGACGAGCAACTGTTCCCATTGATTCTGAAGGGGTTTCAACAGTGGTAGGCATTGTCACAGCCGTGGAAGTAATATTTGAACGCAGATTATAATTAAGTGCACCTGGCATCAGAAATAGTATACACAAAAATAAACACAAAAAAATATCAACTTGGCTAAAGTAAAAATGGCAGAAATAAAATTATTAAATTGGGCTAGGCAAGAAAATAATTAAGAACAAGCAATTGTAAACTAAATTTAGCAATCTTTCATTAAAAAATGACTGGAATTAGATGTATGTAAATTAATTAAACCAGACTAAGCACAGCAATTGAGAATATAAAAACTGGAAGTGCAATTGCAAAATTTCATTAAAAAGATTCAACACAACAAGTGGCAATGCAAGAAATATGGATGTAGCACATAAACTGGACACAGGAATGTATATAACTGCTAGAAACAATTATTTCTTATTTCTTTCACCTTTGAATTCACTAATGACACTAGTAACAATTAATGAATAATGGAATCATATGCAGGGAATATTGAAATGTCTCAGAGAAACTGTGGGCCTCTGGAGTACTAAACCGGCTCCAATATTTAACAAGTCACTGAAAGATTAATTCATAAGATATTTTGGATATATTTACGTTAAACCTCATTAAATCATAGCACACGATATCTTAGCTCATATTTACTTAACTCAGGGCTGCAGGATTTGCAATATAACAGTGGCCAAAACGAAAAACGGTGACCAGACGTGTGAAGAGGACCATGTGAGGGCTTGTTTACAAACTGGTGCGATGGCAGCGCTCCTGGCGGCGATGGCGCGAAACTCAGGGACCCCACACTGTTGATGCTGGAAGTGCGAAGATAAATTCTGACGACGACGATATTACGACGATGTCGGTGGAGAAACACGATTGGGAGGCAGGAGTTCACACAAAATGATGTAGCAGGGGCTGGTGGCGAGGTGTGAGCTTAGAGGGAGGCGAGGCGTGTGAGCCTGGGGAGGCGACACTAGTCAAACAATTGCAGTCCACCAAATATTCTCAAGGAACAATACAGTACATACGATGCTCAGTTGATAGTTGCGACGATGATTGACCACGATTTCAGTAGCTTGAACACTCACAAAGCTTAGATACTGTCAGCTTGGGTGGCGGTGGTGGTGGTGGGTGCACTAGGTGGTTCCCACGTGGTGGCGCGAGGTTCAAAAAAATGGCTGGCGCGGGAAGCTTCCTTCCTCCTCACTGATGAATGAGCGTTCTCACAGGAAAATATTGACCCTTACTTCTGAAACGTTGGCCTGGAGTAGTGGTTGATGGCAGGACCCCGGTCTGGCACAATATTTGATGCGTGGGTGGCAGGATGGCGGCTTATGGCGGTGGCGGCTGGAACACGAGGCGATGCCCAGCAAACACAAATCATCTACACAACGTTCGCCTATCTCTTGCCATAGGTGTGGGAATGATTTGCATTGAGAATGGTGCAGGAGAGCCTTTGAGAAACTTTTACTCAAAAAATCCAAACACAAAGGTTTAATTATAAATTGTTTTTCTACAATTATTTTCTTCCAAATGTAAAACAAATAGTTTTTACATGTTTAAATATAAAATTTATGGTGTTTTTTTGTAAAATTCATTAATAAATTGTGAATGATATATATTGGCTGAGTGAAACCTTTATAATCCATTTAGTTATAATTTGAACAGAAAAAAGTATTTTTCCAAATTTTCTAAAAATTGCTCTTTTTAACACAATTTGACTCCTTATACATTCCACTAAACACTATATCATGTTTAAATATATAATTTATGTATTATTCTCTAAAATAATTTATATAAATTATATAAGTTGTTGGAAAGTGGTGTTAAGGATTCTGAAAACATTTTGTTGTGTTAATATGTTCTTATTAACTATGTCTCAAGTTCACAGTTTATCAAACAAGAATATTAACATTCGTCAACTCTTAAAATCTTATATGTTATCTTGCTGGTGCAAAAAAGGGTGAATCTTTAGGAACAGCTATAGTATCTATATATCACAAATGGTGTTTTCCCTAACTCAAACAATGTAGGGTTTATTATTCTACACATATTTCTAATGACTCTTAGATGTTTACATTCTCTGAAGTATAATTGTGAAGGCTGTGTCCATCACTCTCAACACAGATTCTTAAACTCGTCTCTGCAGGTTCAACTATATAATTAGTTTCCATTTTGAATTTCCATGGACATTTGTATCCAAAATGAAACCAATGTGGTTTCCTTCAGCGCCTTCAGCCAGCACATTTGCTCATTCATTTCCACAGATTCCAACAAGGTAGGGGATTTACAGAAATTTGTATATTCATATTGTTATATATTAAAAATATGAATGCAGTTCAATATGATAAGACAAATACATGAGTTTATGATAAATTCGTTTTCTGTGATATACCATTGATATGCTCTTTTTTTCTTTAAACGGCAGACTAAACTAAAGTGCTCACATCAACAGATTTGATGTATAAATGGTCAACGCTCAACAGAGTTAGTATAAATGTATTAGTATAAATCTTACTTGTCTCATTGTTAATTCACATTCAATGTCAACTTGTGGTTTTGATGTGGCACGTTTGGCCAAGACACCCCACCCCATTATACACCCCATACCCATCTTGTGGGCGGTTGTGGAAAGGGTTACAGAGGCACATAATGGGCTCAGGGACTGAACCCCACAATTCATTTAGCTAAGCAAGTTACAATCTTGATGAGCTAGTTACAAAATTCAATATAAGTCATCACATCAACAATGGGTTCGAGATCGACCTCAAGTACAGGTTCTAAATTAAGCAACTGACATATGTGGAGAGCTAGTATCAAAATTTATATGTTTGTCCTGCACACCGTCCCCCATCCAGTGGGCAGCGGTGGATAGGTTACAATCACTTAGTTGTTATCTACAGTTAGCAAACTGGGGATATTTGGCTAAAATTTCTGGTAGCAGATCATTTTGAATGAAATATTGACACATCGCTGGAACATTGGTTATAGAATTGTCTCTAAATTCATGTATCTTTTCGCACTCCATCACATAGTGACGGAGGGTGTGCGAATAATTTTGTTGACACAGTTTACATTTGGTCAGGTCTACATCAGCAGATAATGAGAATTCCCAGAGATACTTGTAACCGAGTCTAAGCCGAGCAGTAGTAACATCTAGAAGTCTGCTGATTTTATTGGATGATCCATAGATGTGTGGCTCCTCTTGTATGATATGTATGATAGATGGAATTACTAGTTCCAGTTTCTAGGCAGGCGATGAGTACTCACAATAACCTTAATTAAGCGTCAAAACAAAAATGTGTATACTCTTTTTACTCTCCTGACCTTAGTTCTCGAGCTATGTATTTCATTTTGGTACCAACGTGTTCGCAATAACATTCTCTAGAAGAAAATCAGCAAAAACGGTCACCAAAAGTTATATGAATACCAGCACCCAATAAATACCTACGTAGATGACTCGCCGTGAGTGCCCAAGAGCAACAAAATGTTTTTACTCTTGGGATTGTTATCACTTCCACACTTGTCCTACAGCGTTAATTTTGGTATCAATGTACTCGCAATGAAATTCCCAACACGGTGATATGAATATAAACGTAGAATAATGGTCGCTGCCCACCCGCAAGAGTGTGGGAAGTGGCGGAACTGTTACCCAGTATTGGTGACAAGACGACACATGGGCGATACAGTGCTTTGAAAGTTTATAATTATATCACTGTCCTGACATTATTATTGTATGTACGTCATTCATTTTTGTGCCAATGTTTTCGCAATAGAATGTTCTATGAGCCCGTAGGTAAAAAAGAGCAACAAAGCGTAAGATAGAATAGCACCATATATAAAACAACGCTGGTACATATCAGTGAGCGTCAAACACACACGAAATGTGTGTGTTTGATGGTGGTCAAACGATGTTTGATGTGTTTGATCAGGTGATGTCCTGATCCGCATAATTAAAGTATGAATTATGTTGAGAAAAAATAAGAAAAAAGGGAAAAAACAGGGGTGGGAGAAACATGACAGAAAAAGAGTAAAAATACAATTTGGTCAACAAAACAGCATTGTTTAAAATAAAAGATATGGATTGACATTTTGGGGGTTAGGTTGGTAGGTTACATTGAGTTAATTAGGTAGTACTTAGTGTTTATCTGTTATAGATAGGAGCTGCCTGGTATGGGCCAATAGGCCTTCTGCAGTTACCTTTGTTTTTATGTTTTTGCCCTGTAACCTAAATGGTTAGAGAGGCACATATATGGGCTTAGGGACTGAACCCCACACTACATTTAGCTAAGCTGGTTACAATCTTGATGATATAGTTACAAAATTCTGTATAAGTCGTCACATTATCAATGGGTTCGAGATCAACCACAATTTCCTGAATAGATATAACAAAGGGGATATTAATAGGGTATTAAAATTGTCAACACAAGATAGAACACGAAACAATGGGTATAAATTGGATAAGTTTAGATTTAGGAAAGACTTGGGTAAATACAGGGTCAGTAACAGGGTTGTTGATTTGTGGAATTTTTCTTAACTTATAAATTTATCTTTATTTATCTTAAACTGGTTGGGAGAGGTACAGTTTTTAACATAATTGGGAAGGTCATTCCACATTCGAGGTCTCTTGATTTGTAAAGCATTTCTAGTTTGACTAAGTCGTACTCTTGGAATATCAAATAGGTATTTGTTT